>NC_038244.2:35391385-35516353 GCF_000004515.6 Glycine max
AATAAAGTCTTCACATGAGTTAGTTCCTAGTTTCATATAACGGCAGTGGGTCGTTAAAGGTTGCTACTTGCAGAAAATCCAACGTCCGAGTTAGTTCTTAGCAAACTAATGACTAGTTATAGTGAAAAGAATATACTTGAAAAAGAAGGGGCATTGTTGTATTTACAGGTGTAGAGCGACGACCTGCTTAGTATTTAAGTAGCATCACTCTATCGTGTATTGTCATAGGAGTAAATTGGGGAATAGGCTTACATTAGGTGTGTCTATTACGCAAGATCCATAAAAGATATTTGAGTCATTTCAAGGATTAAGTATTTAGGCAATCAAATATAAGGCTATAACCTATATAGGTGATGTGCACAACCAAGATTAAACCACTTTTCGATTGATGTTCTTGTGATCGACAATTTGGTCAAGTGGTTAGCCCATAAACCTCTAAGTTGATTAAGGTGATACAGTTAGCTCTTATATTCCAACTAACATGGTCAACATGGACAGATCCAAGGAGAAATTAATAATAGATATTTTGTTAAACTTATTATTTATTAAATGATTACTTGTTAGAAGTTAAATATTTAAATAATTGTGTAAAAAAAATATTTGTCTCCCCTCTAATATACTCCTAGATCCGTCCCTGGTAGTCAATTATAGATATTACACTAGTAGGATTGTCTAGATTTACATCCCTTCTAGAACAAGCCCTTATACCTTCAACAATCATATCAATCAATTTAGTCCTGACCAAAAGTTATTGGTACAAAGTAGTTTGACACTTAGGACCCTTAATCAAGATCTGAGATTTGATTCCCGACTTAAGCATGAAGTGATAACTAGAGGTATCGCATTATTCTCAAAAATGGGCCGATCCGGTGGAAAGGAAATTATATCTCTTAGTTATACCAAAAATATATATATCATCAATCAATAGAAAAATTAATCCATAGGAGAACAACAATGTAAAAACAAAATAAATTCTTAGTTGTATAGCCATCGAGTATTAAATTGACAAAATGCACATAAAAAATTAATTTTAATATATTGATAATGTAAAAAATATTATACTAATGTGATATTTTTTTTTTACAGAATCCTTAATTTTATTAAAAAATTTCTAAGTTGATTATTAGCCCAACTTCAATTGATACTATTTATTACTAGTGTGACCGACTATAATCTCATTTCCTGTTTGACATTGCACATGAAAAATAACTTGCAGAACTACGGCCATGTTTGTGTTATTATTATTTTTTATGAAAAAATCAACGTATATTTTTTAAGATATTGAAAATTTTTAAAATAATTAGCTTATTTGGAAAAAAAAAATCTCAAGAAACGATTATGTCACTTTATAAAATAAACTAGATCATTTAACTTCAAAACATAATTCTAAAAAATATAATATAGGAATTTTCTTTTCAAAACTCAACTATATAGACCCAAAAAAAATCATTTATTCGTTAAAAAAAAAAAAACTGTTTCGCGTAAAAATAAGGCCTAGCCCCTTGGGCCACGTAACCTTCTTATTTATATATTAGACACACCTTATTTACATCTCCCAATTTTACTAAATATATCACTTTTCTTTTATACTTTTGGGATAGTGTTCAAAGTTTAACATTCTAGAAAGGACTTTCTGGAAGCAAATTTTCAGGAGAAAAAAATTGAACAAATGACCATTTTGGTCCCTTAATATATAAATCGATAATAATTTAGTCTTTAAAAAAATAAAAATTCTTATATAATCTTTAAATGTGTAAATAATCTAACAATTTTGTCTTATCATTAAATTTACGAGATCATTTATCATTAAGTTGTAATGTTCATGAATCAATTTGACAATTAAATTATATTTTTTAGGATTAATTTAACATTAAGTTATAAAAATTATGAACCATTTTGTCATTAAATTCTACCAATGTAATTGTTGGATTTTCTTACATTCAAGGACTAAATCAGAATTTTTGTTTTTCCAGGAACTAAATTGAAACTGATTTAAATATCCAAAGACCAAAATCATTATTTAAAAAACACACACAGAATGAGTTTCAATTGTCAACCTTTGCACTGTTTGAGATAGTCCATGACAGTGACTGGCAAAGAACCTTAGTGCTTGGTTGTATTTCTTGCTGTCATGAAAATTTTTCTTATCACTTGGAGGAGATACTTCACAGAGGACATGATTTCGGTTATTAGTTTACTTGAAAGGTTTGTGATCATTGTGATTGAAGATTTTTTTTATTGATAAATATTAATTGTTAGTATTATTAATTTTTATGGGTGAAAAGATTCAAATCTGTAATCTCTCTTTCTCTTCTCTCTTCACTGTGATTGAAGTATCTATGCATCCACGGGATGCATGACTTTGAACTAGATCAAGGCTTTCCTTGGTTGCAGGAGTGTATACGTGGACTAGTTAATGATATTTGCAGAGCTGGAGCGTGTCACCAAGGGTGAATCATTAAACAATATAGAATCAAGAAGAAAAGAATTAAAAAGAGAGAGAGAAATGGTGACCCATTTTTATTTAATTACTGTAGTTGGTCTTTTAGCCAAACGATCAAAAGAAAATGGGCACGAATAATGTCCCAGAAAATAATAAGAGTAAAAGGAGTATACATTTAACAATTGCTTTATAAATATTAAGGACATAGTTGACTGGTTGAGAGTTTTTGATTTTTGAGTTTTAAATGTAAGTTTTAAAATGAAATTGACAAAAATAAAGTTGAAATGATTTTTAAATTATTTTTAAAATATTTTTACACTTATTTCTAAAATCAAGAAAAAAATTATGAAGTTGGTTTTTAGTTTTAAAAAATACATATTTTTCACATTTTAATGACATTGTTTGTTGTGTCACAATCACTACCATTATCATCATTCCTATTACCACCACCAATACCACATTTGTCACTGCCACAACATTGTCACCATCACCATCATTATCACCACCATGACCGCTAGTATCGCTACCACTACCACCATTGTCATCGACATCACCACCACCATTAGTGTTGCTGTTACCACCAACACCTTTGTCAATGTCACCACAACCATTATCAATGTCATTGCAACCACCACTCTCCCACCACTTGGCGCTACCACTAACACTACTATCATTGTCACAATCGTCGCCATTGACATCACCACCAACATTGCTACCACTTCCACCACCATTAATGTCCTCGCTACTGTCACCACCATCATTACCAAAAATATCACCATTGTGACCGTCACCACAACTACCACCACAACCACACTGACATCATTTGCTCTCACCATCAACATTGTTACCACCATCACCCCACCATTATCATTGTCATCCTTATCACCACTAACATTACTATCATTATAGCTACCACCACCACTAATACCACTCATGTCACCACCACCACCACTACAACCATCACCACCAATAACATTACCATTGATTGCCACCACCAAACCATCATCATTGCTACTGCATTATCACCACCACCAATGCCACTTGCACCACCACCACGAGCACCACTAATAGTTCTATCACTACTATTATTGACATCATCATTATCATCATTGTCATTATCACACAAAAATACTTTTAAACTAATTTTAATGTAATATGAAATTTTAAAATAAATTTATTTAAAATTAATAATATTTTAAAAGCTGATTTAATTTTTTTTAAAACTAAAATTAAAATTGATTGTTATTTTTTAAAATTTTGAAACTCAATTAAAAACTACCCCAAATGGACCATAAGTCGAGGATAGTTGGATTTTGAAAAATCCTTTGTGCCAGGGACAATTCAGAAGCTTTTTGGGCTTTAATATATTTAAAAGAAAATGACGATGCCTTCAAAACACCATTTCCGAAAATGCAAAACTTTTCTTAAATAGTACTATTTTTCTCTTAAATTAACCATTTCTCTCTCCATAGTCCATTCAATTCGCTATTCCCTAGTCTCTCTTCCCCCCTATTTGGTTAAAAAGCTATCCTTTTTGACCAAAAATTATTTGTACCAAACAGGATTGCTAAAATGCTGATATATAAATAATTGACCATGTCTACAGCAAGAAAAAAAAAGGCTTTCTTGATATGCTCAATTCATATGCACAATTTCAGACCATACGTTCTCAATTGCTAGACCACAACCACCATTGTCAAACAGTAAATTTTGCCAACATGCTATGCTAATTATAATCCTAAAGTAAATAAACATTTGCCATTTGCCAGCAACTTGGCAATCCCAATCTTCCCTGATACCCAAAACATAGTAAAAGCAAAAAGTGCCAATAGCATTAACACAACCATTTTAACACTAAATTTTTTTTTTTATCTTGGAATTAACACAAACATAGTAAGATTGAAGTAAAACTCAATAAAATTCACAATTTTAATTAATCTTAGCTAACAATAGTGCATTAAAAAGTATATTACTAACACTTCTCAACAACCAATAGATCACCCAAGTTACTCACCAGCATAGGCCAACCAATAGGTAACCCAAGTTACTCACCAGCATAGGCCGAAACGACACTGGGCTCTAAGGAATCATTTGAATCATCTTGGTAGGCATGAGAAAATGCCCTTTCAAGTTTCAAGAGTAAAAAGAAAGAAAAGCCAAGGAATAGCAAAACACTGAGAACAATAATACACTGATTGCAACATACATTCAACTTATCCAAACAAACAGGTTCCTATAAAGATTACAGACTCCACAATTACTAATATTCAAGGTAGCTTCATAGGGTATTATAGTAGAAACAAATGTAACACAAGCAAAAGACCAGGAACTATTCTGGGACTTGTAATCATAGACAACATCTTGAATAGCAGTTAACCATCAAAACCCAGCATTCAGTCATTTATATCATAATTTCTCTTTCCACACCCTCATAATATCTCCAGCAACTTCACCTTAGTAAACAAAACGAAGTCAACAGTTCCAATACCAACTAGCACCTGCTCCTGGATTTTTCCATGGCCCTGGGAGCTGCGAAGAAAAGATAAACTACCTAAGCAAACTCGAGCATATTAACTGGAGTTAATTAGGCACATTATCAGCATGGTGAATATAGAAATTGAATTGACACTTTGGTGATTAGAGAGTGAGGGAGAGGGAGGGGAGTTAATTACAGACATACACCAGAATATAAGTTTCCTTGAAGAAAATTTACAAGGAAACAAACAGTGGACAATTGCATATATAAACCAGAGATACTTTCAACCATATTGCATATATTCTTTGAAGCTCCCAGTCTATCAATTCAAGCCTATGGTTTTGCAGTTAGAAGTATGGCAGCTTCAAAATGAATTATCACCTAGAGAACACATACCTAAGCCAATAGCATCAGAACCCTTCATGATTTTCAGTCGTTTGCATGTGTCGATGAACATACTGCAAACAAAAACAAAAATACAATTAACAATAGGATGCAAGCTAAAGAGAAGTGAAACAACAATTCAATTATTTCATTCCATCATTCTTCTAGTTGACAATTTTCAGGTAAAAATAGTAGTAATTATTTCATTCCATCACATTCAAATAGGAAGCATAACCGAGTTACAATACCAAGTAAGAAAATTCTAACCATGCCAAGTTTTTAGTCCGCAACTATAAAACACCCTTATAACATACATTAAACTTTAAATGTATTTGTTCTAGATCGAAAATTAAATGACCCCTCGTCCCCTCCTCCAGAATTCTTTCAAATTGAGGCACGTTAAAAAATGGAATATAATATGCCCCTAAATATAAAGAAAACTAAACCATTAGAGGGAGGGGTCAAACTTCTATTGGTAAAATCTTAAGAGTTTACGTTTGATACATTGATTTTACATTGTCAATCAATTAAAAATCATTCTAGATATTACTTTAAAGTAGTTCTACAGAAGTCAACAATTTCCAATTATATGACAACTTATAATCGGATGATAGTATAAAAAACATTCACATTATCAATGTATTCCTAATTCCTATTAATTAGAATATATTCAAAATATTCTATAGATATATAACTATAAATATAAATACGATCGGCTCCAAATTAATTATGTAATTAACATATATTACAAGTTCTTTCTGGTCGTGTTTTACCAGCTAGATAACAATCTTTAGGGGAAGCAAAAAGATTATAAAGGAGTGCAGACGTAAATCGCTCTTGTATCAATTCATGATTCCTTATATTTTGATTATCCTTCTCCGTGAAGTGCATAAAATCTGCCTAAATTCAGGAATGACCAATAAAATAAAATCTTGGACATTTCGATGCACTTAAAATTGAAAAACAATAACAGTATTACTATTGTATCGTTGTATGGGATGAACAATCATGTTTTTGACAGTGTTCAAGGAAGCAATACATGTTTTACCAGTGAGATAATATATTCATAGCAATTATTATATTCTTCTATAGTATCTATACCGCTGTATATGTAGGACATGCAGTAATCTCTTCATGTCTATAGCATCTTATAACTAAGAAGCAGCCATCAATAAAACTAAATTTTTCAGGTAGAAATTTCTTAGCATTTGGAATTGCTAGAAACAAATAATTATAATCAAAAGAATCTTACAAGAAGTTGAGAACATAATGATTGTTAAAGCTTACAAAAGGTTCAGAAACTTACTCCCATGGTACATCTCCAACAAGCATCCAGTCACCATCTTTATCTTCATAAGTGAGTACATATTCCGAACCGTGCAGGAGGTCCTTCAGCTTGCTCTCACTCAACATTTCTCTTCCTGGAGCTCCATGGGAACCACATTGACCTGGCATGGCACACATGTCATAAATGATAGTTCATCCAAAAGATATATTTTAGAATTTTAAAAAAAGTCACAACAAAATTTCACAAGAATCATTAGCAGTACAAATAAATTGCTAAAACAAATCAAGGCAGTAAGTCTGTGACTGATCACCTAGAGTGAAACAGCTGAACATTTTCTCAAGTGCAGAAGACAGTTCCCGGTACGTTGTATAATTTGTTAGATCTACCTTCCTCAGATAGGGAGCCCCATCCATGCTGACCTTCACAAAGATTGCAGCTGCACCTGGTTTTCCATCTACTTCATCATTGTTCTTTGAAGTGGTGGCCAATGAGTTTTTCCTAAATGATCTTATAGGAGGCCAACCAACAACTTGCGCCCTGTCATAGATATGAACTAATTAGCATAATTAGAATTGCATGGAATAACCCTTTTGAGGTGTCTTTTTCAGACTTCCAGATTCTCCTGAAGATTATATTATAGATCACCGATCTTACAAGTTTCACTTACTTAGCAGCCGGTGCACTGCTACTGATAGAAGCTCCCGTATGGTTATGACCAGTTCCATTTGCTGCAGAAGGATGTTCTTGTAATACCTTGCTTGGTATTTCTTTCACTGTGGTAGGCTTAACTCCAGAAGGTTTAGGTGATAGCATCATGTTTATCCCTGCATTGCCAGGAAACTTCCCACAACAACACAGATTGTGAAGAATCAGACTCAAGCACCAGTATGAAACATTCATTCAACCTCGTTAAAAGAAAAAACTTTTCACCTCTGGGTCAATTGTGTCAGCAAAACCTCTTTTGTTGCCTGAGACCACAGTTTTTTGGGACAGTGAGCAGATTCCATCCTTTGTAGGAAGCAAAGAGAACAGTGGCTTCTCATCGAGTTTCGTTGAGCTCAACGAGAAAAGATCCGGATCCCTTTCAGGTGACTGGGATCCAGGAAGTCCAAGCCTCAACTCAGTAGCCTTCAAATTCAGATTCTCCTTTTTCTCATCAGACAAACTCGGGACAATAGAACTGTCCACCGAAGAGCAATCTGACAATCCCAGGTAATTGCGTTCTTTCAATCTAGCCTCATTTAGGGTGAAACACTCCGAGGAGGGTGAAGATGCAGATGCTACCATCGAGGCATTGCTCTGTCCTTCGTCTTCTTCAGTAACCAGCAGTGGCGGAGACATCAGACTCCAAATTTAAGAAACTGTCTTGCACAAAACCATTATAAAACCACAATCCACTCAACATATTGCCAGAAAGAAATGCCAAACAAATAACACTAACAACAACAAACATGAGGAAGAATTGAGTTCAACACTAGATAAAGTAAAAGCATTTCATTATTTTCATCTAACTAGAGACCAATGCTTAGCTTGCAAACATAAGAAGAAGAAAAAACGATTAATCATGATAGATAAGAAGCTAGTCCCCTTCTTCAGCACCTGATTACACAAAATCATACATAAGTTTGGGATATTTACTCCACTAAATATCATTCTATATTTGGCAAATCTAATTGTTTAATCAAATGATATATTATCTTCATGATCGTTCTCATACATACCAAATCTTACATAATCATTCATTTATTCATTGTACATTATCTTTTAGTAAACATTTATTTATATTGTATAAAGCATACAGCATACTATCTGTTAAAATGAAGGATGAAATTCTAATGCCCACAAGAAGTTATTAATGGAGTAAGTTTCACAAGACATGTCTTTCAGTAAACAGATCACAGCCATATATACAAGTATAAAATTACACCAGGTGTCAAACTTAGTAAAATGACACTTCTAATAACTTTTTTTTACCACTAGTAAATTTTATCGATCCAACCATTACAAAATGTGACATTATTGTAATGAGTGATGATCATCTACATAAAATTTTATATGATTTAGACATTTGCAGATGCGTAATCATTAGTAATAGTAATTATTTACTTCTATTTTAAATAGCATATTACACAATAAAGATATAGAGAAGTGATAAAGTATCAATTAATTTTTAATTGTATATAATTTTGTAGACTTGATCTACTTCATAAGAACATTAAATTCAACATTTATAAAATTGACTTTTGATAATAATGTTTTTGAAAGTGTCATTTTATTAAGTTTGAGACCTAGTGTCATTTCATCTGACTGGGTATGTGTGTGTATATAAGAATGTCATTAGTATGCAATGAAACATAAGAAATTACTGTAAAGATCCAAAAAAAAAAAAAAATCTGGACAAGGCAAAGCAAAAGATAAAAACCATGCATGAGTTTTCTATTGCCATTGTACATTGTGCATTTGGAAAATTAAACACAAACGCAAAAAGTTACCACATTTCAGTAATAAAATGACAAAAATGGTACATAACTTCCATAAATAATTAAATAATAAAATAAAAACGCCAAGAAATATTGTATCTTCTTTCTTTAAAAAGAAATTCTAGCAAAGAAGCCAACAAAGCATAATGATCATCTGAGTAGCATTTAGTAACACCCAATTATACAATAAATGAAAAAGAAAAAAGAAGAAAAAAATGAAAAATTGTAGACTAAGACCGTAGTCCGCCAAATCAATCACTTTCCTCCTTTTATTTTATTTTTCCTGAGACAACAAAAAACGCTTCGGCTCTCAGCCTCTATTTTACCTACCCCGATATTACAAAAAAAAACGAAAGGGAAAGGTAAATGAATAGCTGAGATATTGAAAACGGAATATATATATATATATATATATATATATATATATATATATATATATATATAACATAAAGGAAAAAGGAGTGGATGTGTTAAAACAGATCTACACCTACACTAAACCTTCCAAAATAATTTACTTTTTTTTGCAAAAACAAGCAATATGATAAAAAAAATAACCGAGCCAGCTCAGAAGTAAAAATGAATATTTGAGAGACTGAATATATATATATATATATATATATATATATATATATAACACAAGAGCCGCACATTCTATCCGAAACAGAAACAACAAAGAGAGAGAGAGAACAAAATGGTTGTAAAAACATTAAAAAAAATGAATCAGTAACGAACCTGCCTGCGGAAATGGAAGGTTTGGTTAGGCAGTAGTTGAGAGACTGAAGAAGAGAAGAGAGATTATTGCAGAGTGTGTGTGTGAGAGAGAGTGGAAACCTAAAAGAAAAGAGAGCAAAGAAAGAGAGAAAGAAAAGCTCAAGGCCCTTCCATTAAGCACAAAGCAACAAATAAGCTTTGGAGTGTGCATACTGCGCACAAACACACAATAAATGAAGCGTTCTACTATTGTGACATTATTAAAAAAAAAAAAAAAAAAGTAGAGACAGCGGCGATAAAGCCAAACAGCTGCTGTCGCCAATCTATTATCTAATTAATATAATCCAGAACTTTTTTTTCTTTCCTTAATGTTCCGAATTATAAAAAAAAAAATAGGATCTGAATAATCTAAAATTTTAATCGATAGATAAATAGAGTCTGATCATTAATTATTTTTATCAAAAATTAAACTTAAATAGTATTTAAACGATTCAATTTAATTTCAGTATATTAATTATTTATATTCAATCACTTAATTTTCAACTTCTTTCTTTATTCATGTTTTTAAGGATAAAATAAAATTAATGTAAATTATAAAAGAATTTACACTGAATAATTAAAGGATATTATTAGCTCCTAATTTAAAAATGTTGGTTAATCAAAGGATCTAGTTCAATTATTGAATAAGATATGTTACTATTGTAAAAAATTTCATGCCAAGTTCAATTATATGGATAAAAAAGTTTGTTAAGAAATTTAAAATAATGTTTTTTTATTGAAATTCACCTTAAAAATAAATTGAAAGTCACAAGACAGGCATTTTTAATGAATTTTTGTATTTTAAATTTCTTAATTAAGTAATTGTTAGCTTTTGATAGGATTAAATAATGACAATCAATACGTGAAAGTGATCTTTAAACTCTTTAATTATTAAAAAAAAATGTTTTAAAATAAAAAATAACTTTAGTTCTTTTGAGATGGTGGAGTAGTTTCTTGTTAAATTTTTACTTGATCAAATTTCAAGTTACTTTTTTTAATACAAAAGGATGACATGCAAAGACATAAGGATGGCTAAAGTGATCATAACTTGATTGACATCATAAACTTTGACTATGATGTGCGGTGTGTCAAAGAGATATAGTAAATAACAAAAAATAAATAAAAGATATACAAAAAAAACATGGGGATTGTAAATCAGACTCATGATGAGCACAACAAAATAATTATTCAAACCTATAGTTTGGAAGACTTATTCTATTTCTATTAAATTTTGTTGAGACAAAGAGAGGGAATTGAATCCTACTAGCAAAACCCATTAAGAAAATAAACATGAGAGGCAAGTATATCTACACAAGTATTGTCTTCTCAAAAAAGTCAAACTAAAAATTGTATTTTTTTTTAATTATTTGAATGTAGATAATCCATTTACTTCTCAGCTTTTAAGGGTCCAAAGAGATAATTTTAAAAGCTTTGTTGTTACTAAACCAGACGAAGATGGTAATGCCAAAATTTATGCATTAAAGGCTTCCTCGATGACTCATGCTCAACTATCGCTGAGGGGAGTGTAAGTTGTGTACTCTGGGTGAAGTTGAGAGGAGTGTTTCTTGAAGTCTTTATCCTTCAATGGTTTCACTTTTTCTTTATGGTTGTCGCCTTTCTTTTAGTATTCTTGTCATATTTATGGTTGGTCTCCTTTTACACAAGCTATCTGCAAAGGAGCTTGGCCTCAAAGTTATATTATCATTGATTGGAGGGCTACCCCAAGTTCGAGGTCTTTGATCTTCACGACGACTTGAGAAAACTGCTCCAACTTACGTAGTGGTTCTTCATTGGACTGGCTTATGTTAATCAACGCAACTGATGTGGTGAGGTGAGGCCAACTTGTTGCATATTGTGCATTGAATCATTTGACAAGCGTGTTGAAAGAATCGATCAATCTTGAGGGAAGTTGAGTTCACCAATTCAACTCAAGTCCCTTTAGTGAAGTAGGAAAGATCTTGCAAAGTTTAGCATCATTGTTAATGTACAGATTTACCTAAGTGAGATACGCCTCGAGGTGTTCTTTGGGATTAGTTGTTCCATCGTATCTATCAAGATATATTGGTTTCCATCCTATAGGTAAGGGTGTCATCGAAAAGGTGTCACTGGACAACCATTGGAGAGGTTGACTTTGTGATCTTGACCATGAAGGGGCCAAGGTTTCCTCCCATTGATTCATGTTGTATTTGGAGTGTTTGCTCTGTGCTTTTGTGTTTTGTTGTTCAAATCTAGCATTTATTTAGGTATGTGCATGAGATTCTTGCAGTTGTGCTCAAATGGTGTCAATTTCCTATTGTAATGCTTGCACATGTGCTTCATGGTTTTGTCTTATTGCTTTCAAATCCTTGACATTTTTCTTTTGTAATGCTTCTAGTTGCACTTTAAACCCGTGCATCATTGATCTTTCTTCCATTGCTACTGATTGAATCATCAAACTCCTCATCTCTACCATAAACTCCTAAGGTCAAAGGAAAATATTTTGCCTAGTCCCACGATAAACGCCAAATGTTCTTATCGATCTAAAATGGATGGATGCTTACCTCTTCATTCTAATGCTCTCTCTCTCTCTCTTTATAAACATGATGATGAGTGATTTGATCACCTCTATGATACTCTCCACTGTGATTGAGTTAATCACCTATGTGATCTTCTCCACTATGATCACAACGTTTGACGAATAACTTGGTTGACTAATTCGAGTTGTTGTGTGGGTCCCTTAGGGTACAAGCTTAAACCTCCATAATCGAATCACATTTCAACACTAATTTCTTCTTCAACACTAATTTCTTCCAATTCATTTCCTGGGTCATTTCAATGACTACAATAGCTCCAATGAGTTCAACAAATAGAAAACTTTGTATCCCAACATAAGCACTGAAGCAACCTAAAAATTGTGTATGTTCATTTTTTAAAATTCATACACAAGTCTAGGGGTGGGTAGGCAGGCTCGAGTCCATGTACTAGCTTATGGGGACCGCGGTCCGCGCAGGTAACAGACCAATTTTTTTAAACAATCCATGGTTATGCAGTATTTTGGGCCCGCCCCGCTTAACACGTGGGTTGTGCGGGTTTGGTCTACGGGTTGGCCCGTAAGCCCACTTACTAAGTCCACATATATATTTTTAGTTAAAAACCAAAAGTGTTAGACATTGTTGTTGTTAGTATAGAGCAATAAAAGAAGAGAAAGAAATAAAGGGAAGAAAGAAAAAGACACAAAGTTTAACGTGGTTCAGCATACAATGTATGTGCCTACATCCACGATTACACTAGGAGAACTTTTTATTACTTGCACATAAAAGCTTACAAGGTGTCTCTATATATAACACTAATGAGACACAAGTTTTTACAAACCAAGCGATGTGGGACTAAGACCACACAAGGTTTACAGACCAAGCGATGTGGGACAAAGGAACTAAGACCACAAACTCTAACAATTCTCCCACTTGGGGTCTAAGTTCCAAACTCTAGCAGCTCCTTGTAAGCAATGAGTTCATCGACTCTTTACCTAGTGTAGCGCCTTCATCTTCAATTATCCTTAAAGGCCAACTGAGGCAATGCAAAGCCTCAGTTTGTCAGTTGTAACAGCTTTAGTCAACATATCTGCTGGATTCTCTTATCCTAAGATCTTCAATAAAGATAAGTCTCCATCATTTATCAACTCCCTGATAAAATGGTATCTTAATTGAATATGCTTGCATCTAGAATGGAAGACTGGATTCTTAGCAAGACTTATAGCACTTTGATTGTCACTAAACATTGGAGAATCATCTTGTTCTTTCCCTAATTCATTGAGAAAATTCTTTAGCCAAATCATCTCCTTAGCTGCTTTTGAGATAGCTATGTACTCGACTTCCGTGGTTGAGAGAGAAAATCTATCTTGAAGTTTAGACTTCCAACTCACAGCAGTACCTCCCAAGGTAAAAATGTAGCCTGTGGTGCTTTTCTTGGTATCAAAATCTCCTCCCAAGTCTGCATCTGAAAATCCCTGTAAAGTGAGATTGTCTTTTGTGAAGCACAAACACATCTCTGAAGTACCCTTCAGATATCTGAGTATCCACTTTACGCCTTCCCAATGCTCCTTTGTTGGATTTGATAGGAACCTACTGACAACCCCCACTGCATGTGCTATGTCAGGTCTGGTACACACCATAGCATACATCAAACTCCCAACTGCTGATGCATATGGTACTCTTGACATGTAACATTTTTCTTCATCTGTCTGCAAAGATTGCTTCTTTGAAAACTTCAAATGAAATCCCAAAGGGGTATTCCTGGTCTTAGAATCTCCAAGGTAAAACCTGTCAAGCAATTTGTGTATATATTTCTCCTGAGACAGCTTCAAGATTCCTTCTGATCTGTTTCTAAGAATTCTCATACCAAGGATTTGTTTAGCTGGACCAAGATCCTTCATTTCAAAGTTTTCTGCCAACTGTTGCTTCAACTTGTTAATTTCTTCCATACTAGATCCTGCAATCAACATGTCATCAACATACACGACAAGGATAACATAACTATTAGTATATTTCTTAACATAACAGCAATGGTCCATGTCACATCTTTTGAATCCTGAGTTGCTCATAAACTCATTAAACTTCTTGTACCACTGCCTTGGTGCTTGTTTCAAGCCATATAAACTTTTGTAAAGCTTGCATACAAGATTCTCCTTGCTTGACACTTCAAAACCTTCTGGTTGGGTTATATAGATGTCTTCCTCTAAATCCCCATGCAAGAATGCAGTTTTAACATCTAACTGCTCCAAGTGAAGATTCTCTGCAGCTATTATGCTCAGAATAACTCTGATGGTAGTCATCTTTACAACTGGAGAGAAGATCTCTGTGAAATCAATTCCTTGTTTCTGCTGAAACCCTTTTACCACAAGTCTCGCCTTGTATCTTCTTCTACCGTTAGATTCTTCCTTTAGCCTATAGACCCACCTATTCTGTAACGCTTTCTTTCCTTCTGGCAATTTAGTTAAAGACCACGTCTTATTCTTCTGAAGGGATGTCATCTCATCTTTCATCGCTAGCTCCCACTCAATAATGTCATTCCCTTGTGTAGCCTCACTGAAACATTTTGGCTCACCAGCATCAGTTAACAACAAATAATGCAATGAAGGGGAATACCTATCTGGTGGTACTGAAATTCTGCTAGATTTTCTTGGAGGAGTTGATGGTTCTAGTTCTGACTCAACCTCTACGCCTGTACTCTGGTTTCTGTTGACTACATCACTTTCTGAAATTTCTTCAAGTGTTGCTTTCTCATAAATTTATGACAGTTTACCTGCACATGTAGATTCTGCAGAAAATTTGTCCTTATAAATTAAGTTCTCATTAAAAATAACATTTCTGCTTCTGATAACTTTCTTGGTTTGGTAATCCCAAAACCTGTAGTCATACATGTCAGATCCATAACCAATAAAATAACACTTCCTCGCCTTCGGATCCAATTTATCTCTACTATTAGAGTCTGTCAGTATATATGAAACACAACCAAAAATTCTCAAATGTGAAAGTTTTACCTCCTTTCCAGACCATACTTCTTCGGGCAACTGATAATTCAAAGGAATTGATGGTCCTCTATTGATGAGATATGCTGCTGTGTTTATTGCTTCTGCCCAGAATGCTTTAGGCAAACCAGATTGGATTCGCATACACCTTGCTCTCTCGTTCAAGGTTATATTCATCCTTTCTGCAACACCGTTTTGCTCAGGTGTTCCTGGTATTGTCTTGATCATGCTGATCACATGTTCTAAACAAAAGTCTTTAAACTCCTGACTATCATACTCCCCACCATTATCAGATTTCAGACTTTTAACCTTTAGACTTGTCTGATTTTCAACTTCTATTTTCCACCTTTTAAACACAGAAAACACATCAGATTTATTTTTAAGAAAATAAACCCATACCTTTCTGGTAGAGTCGTCGATAAAGGTGACATAATAGCGTGAGTTTCCAATAGATTTCACTGGGGCTGGCCCCCAAACATCTGTGTGCACCAATTCTAGCTTTTCAGCTTTAAGAGTCTTCCCTACCCTTGAGAAACTGACCTTTTTCTGCTTTCCAAGGATACAATGTTCACAAGCACCAACATCAACATGCTTGAGGCTTGATAGCTTACCCTTTGCCGCCATAAGCTTCATTCCTTTTTCACTTATGTGTCCAAGTCTTTGATGCCACATGGTTGAATTATTGACAGCCTCAGTAACTGCTACCATATCCTCATCTACAATCATGTAAAGAGATCCTCGCTTCTTTCCACGAGCCACAACGAGATTGCCTTTTGTTACCTTCCAAGCTCCATCTCCAAAAGTGGTGTGATGTCCTTCATCATCCAACTGCCCTATAGATATTAAATTTCTCTTTAAGGCAGGAATATGTCTGACATTGTGCAATGTCCATAGGGATCCACTGGAGGTCTTGATGTTGATATCACCTCTTCCGACAATGTCAAGAGATTTTCCATCTGCAAGGTAAACTTTTCCAAATCTTCCAGAAACATAGTTAGACAATAAATCTTTAGAGGGAGTAGTGTGGAACGACGCACCTGAGTCCATGATCCATGAATCAACAGGACTATCCAAACTGCAAATTAATGCATCATCAAGTTCATCAGTTGTTGCATTTACAGATTCATCATCATCGCGCTTCTCGTTTTTGTGCGACTTGTTCTTCTTTGGTGCCTTGCACTGATTGCTAAAGTGACCTCTCTTGTCACAATTCCAGCAAGTAACGTCACTTTGAAATTTTCTCTGACCTTTCCCTCTTGACTTTGATCTGCCTCGACCATTCTGACCCTTCTGGGTAGTCCTTCCCCTGCCTTCAGTATTCAATGCTGAATTGGAAACATGACTGGAAGATTCTCCTGAATCTCTCTTGCAAACATCTTCGCTTAAGATCAAGTCACAGATGTCACTAAGCTTTAATGTGTTCTCCCTTGTAGAACTACTAACTACAGTAACAATTGCAGCCCAACTATCCAGTAATGATGACAATAGAATCAATGCCTTCACCTCATCCTCAAATTTAATCTGCACTGATTCCAACTGGGCAAGAATAGTATTAAATTCATTAATATGATCAGTTACAGAGATACCTTCTCGCATCTTGAGGTTGAACAACTGGCGCATCAAGTATACTTTGTTGGCTGCCGACGGCTTCTCGTACATATCTGATAACGCCTTCATTAAGCCTGCAGTAGTCTTCTTGTTCACGATGTTGAACGCTACGTTCTTGGCTAATGTCAATCTAATCATGTCAAGAGCCTGTCGATCTAGCAAGTTCCATTCTTCTTGCTTCATGTCTTCTGGCTTAACCCCTAATAAGGGCTGATACAGCTTCTTCTGATATAGATAATCCTCTATCTGCATCTTCCAAAAGCTGAAATCTCTGCCATCGAACTTCTCGATCTTCACCTTCCCCTCTTCTAATGCCATTGCTCTCACTGCCTCCTCTAAACTAATTCCTTTAAATTAAGGAAATCCCGTGGAGTAACCAAAAGCTCTGATACCAGTTGTTAGTATAGAGCAATAAAAGAAGAGAAAGAAATAAAGGGAAGAAAGAAAAAGACACAAAGTTTAACGTGGTTCAGCACACAATGTATGTGCCTACGTCCACGACTACACTAGGAGAACTTTTTATTACTTGCACATAAAAGCTTACAAGGTGTCTCTATATATAACACTAATGAGACACAAGTTTTTACAAACCAAGCGATGTGGGACTAAGACCACACAAGTTTTACAGACCAAGCGATGTAGGACAAAGGAACTAAGACCACAAACTCTAACAGTTGTGCATATTAAATAAGACAAAAACTTAGATGAAATTTCTTTACAAGAATAACTTTTAAGTGTTATTTGTGTTGTTTTTGAAATTAGAACTAATAACTTTTTATCTTGATAATATGTATAATCTTTTAATATAAATTTTTATTCTACAAATTACTAAGTACAACTTCAATTTTAATTGAAAAATAATTCAAACTTTACTTAAGAACATGTATCATAAGAAATGTATCAACTACATTTTGTAGCACACATTACTTGCAGTATAAGTGCAACTTTAAGACTCATTCATACACCGTATGTGATACAATGTTTACTTCCATTCAATTAAAAAATCATTTATTGTTGGAGATGTTTAAATTTCATATTTTAGATTTATTGTTTGGATTTTCAATTGTTAAGACATTATTTATTTTATTAATGTAATTAACTAATTGTTGAAATTTTATTTACATTTGTGTTGCATTTTTGTTAAAATAGTAATTTTTAAAAAATTAGGTATGCGGACAAGTCCATTTGACCCGCGGGACAAGAACAAACCAATTTATTAGGTCCGATAAGAGTGCAGGATGGGCTGGTCCGATTTACTACCAATGTGAACCTACACAGACGAACCTTACACGGGACATATCGGCCACTTACCCACCCATATCCACCACCAACTAGCAGAACTTGGGATCCCTTTAGCGCATAATCATTTGTGTTAAATTTATTCGTGTATAAAAGATTACCAGCTCATTTGTTTAATGGTTATACCCTTTCTTGGGTATCCTTGAATCTCCAAAGCCTTTAGCATGACGAATTATGGAATGGAAGAACTCATTGTAGAATTCTTAACATTCTATGAATCAAATTAATCAAAATTTGATTTGTTTTTCTTAAGACCATGATTATTTTGGTACAGTTAAATTTTATATCTTTGTTTCTATAATCAATTAATGTCTATTTATAAATGATCAAATATTTTGTGCTATTGTTATTTAACTTGTGAGTAAATGAAATAAAACGAAATACATTAAAAAATAATTGAATATTTATTAATACTTTTTTAATAATTTTTTGAAAGAATAAAGAAGAGGTTGTATCTCATACTTTAAGCTAAAGTGGAAAGAAATAAAAGATATTGAATAAAATTATAAAATGTATTTTATAATTTTTATTACATTCCATCTTATTTCAAAAGATAAAATATATTTTTAATAATATTATTTGTTTTCTTTGTCCATAGTTAAACTTTGTTGATTGTGATTTCTCATTATTTTTAAATGTCTAATTTCAATTTCTATCGTTATCTAATATTTTTTTAACACTAAAGAGATTTAAGTCAACTGATTAAATAAAATATAAATCATTATAAACTTTTTGATACTTATTTTGATTTTTACGGATAAAAACAAACTGTTTAATGCTAACGTGATAAATAAAATATCACAACATTGTTATTACGCTTCGTATCAAGAAATTATAACCAAGACGTAAATATATATATATATATATATATATATATATATATATATATAAGCAAAAATGTATCTAAATCATTTTAAAATTTTATTCTTTAAAACTCAAGTAAATGAAAATACCAGATCCAATGGTTAGAGCCAATTGTTCACTTTATATTTTATAGCTATGTTTCTCAACAAAACATTCTTTTAATATTTTTTGGATTTTTTTTATAGAAGGATATTTCTTTCTTAATGTTCAAAATTTACTCCCAAATTAAACATTTACCCGTTGATGTATTTATTTCTTAATGTTCTAGATTTACTCTCCTATGCAGGACCTTACTCGGATGCATGACTCTTTGAAACAGTTGACTTTAATTATGTTTTTGGTTTTATAAATATAATAACATTTTTTTTTTTACTTTGATCATTCTTTAATTTGCGTGATCCCTTCACATAGCATGCGACAATAGCGATAAGTCAATGACATAATATTCTATGCGTCACTTAGGATGTGTGTTGGTTTGTATGACATAATTAATTGACGGAAAATGAAACTGTTTACCAATTTGGTTGGATTATTTATAATAGAATTAACATACAATTTGTGAGGCTCAGAGGTTAAAATTTCCATCTTTTGAGAAGGGGACGACACTTAACAGGAGATTAAAATTCGATAAAAAAAGACAATTTTAGGTTAAATAATTAATTTTTTAGGCAAAAAATAATATATGATTTTCTTTGATTATCAAGCCTATCCAGGTAAGTGTATAACTACAAAGTGTATTTATTTAGTTCTCTCGTCTCTATCTCATTATCTTACATATTTCTTTTGAACCAAACAATAAAACAAATCACTTCATTTCTACCTTATTTCTTCCATTTCAAATTATCTCTTTTTCATTATCACCTACTATGTCAAACACAACACCAATGTAAATAATTATACAAAGACAAAACTTTAGTCTTTTTAAAAATATAGAGCCACGTACAGTATAAAAATCACTGTTTAAAAAACTAAAAACATAGGAGTATTTAATTTTCTCCAAAGTAATTTTATAATGACATTATTGTATTGCATTCCACTTCATTGTATTCCTTTTTCTTTATGCAATATTTATGATTATAATTTCTAATTTTTTTTTATAGATTAGTCTTAGTTTTCAAACTTTTATTTCATCCAAAAGGATTATAATATTCAATGTTTCACTTGAAATAGTAAAAAAAATCCAATTAAGATAAATAAAATATATAAGTAATTAAAGATAAATATATTTTCATAAAAAATTCTTTCACATCAAATTCTATAACAGTATTTTAATAATTTTTGTTTATTTTGAAGTTAAGTGACGACGTGACGTTTTTTTATTTTTATTTTATTTTATTATATTTGTTTTTGGCAACTGAAAATTTTAATTTTTAATTTTCTTACTTTTCTCTTTCCCATTTTGATTTCGCCCCTTGGAGAGAGTCACTTTCTCTCTCCCTGAACTCCCTCTGCTCCTAAGAGCCTAAGACCCATCCTCGTCGTCACCACCTCTTTCTTCCTCAGCACCGTGACAGCAATAACGCTGCCCCCTCCAGCCATCGTCATGCTCAAACCCACCGCGAACCACCGTGGATCTCTCCTCGTAACAAATCGTCGGAGCCATCACTGTGGTTTTAGATCTGGTGCTTGTCGTTTCAAATCTGGTGTCTGTCGACAATGAGGACTGCGACTTCCTCTGTGGGTCTCTTCACCACCACCACCAGCACCACGAACATTCATTTTCTTCGTCTGAGCCGCAGCACGCCGTTATTCCAAACACGGCGTGGCGGAGCTCCTTCTGGTCCTCGAGGTTGAGACGAGCGAGCTTGAGCGTGTAAACGACGTAGGTGACGATGTTTTCTGGTGTTGGGTTAAAACAGGTTAAATATTTTGCTGTTGGATTAAAATTTTGTGCATATTAGAAACCTTTTCAAAATCCAAAATCACGTAGAGTTGTGCTTGGTTTGTTGATTAAGTCACTCTTCAATGTTTAATAGGTCTGTGTGTTTATAGTGTATTGTGTTGATGTGTTGTTAGAAAACATTTGGATTTTTAATTATTCAAGATGTAACAACCGTGTAATGGCTAAAAACAATCACAAATATTTAATTCTTTAAAAAAACTTTTTTTTAGCAATAATTTTAACCGGTAAAACCAAAAGCATGATAAAATAAATGTCATATCATCCATCAATATCTAACAAACATAAAAATGACTAAAACATTCCATGGAATAAAATTTTAAAGAATAAGACTGGTGTTCAAAAGTTTGGAAACAAAAATTATAAATTTAAAAAATTTTAAGGACAAAAAATATACTTTATCTTTTATTATATATTAAACTTTACTATTTGTTCGGTATAACAAAAAGAAAGAATATATATATATATATATATATATATATATATATATATATATATAATTCTAAATGAAGAATAAAATATAATATGAACAAGATTATTCTTGTCTTTTACATAAAAAAATCTCATTCTCATCCTTTTCGCCTCATTTTGAACACAAAATAAATTAGATATGAGAATTATTTGTAGTAATCTCTTCCTTCCGACTTCAAGAGAAAAAAAAATCCAATCTTATCCCCTTGTACAATTATACCAAATAGAGGAAGAATTAACAATATATATAAAAGGAGTGATCAACTTACTTTCAGAGTAATTCTTTTAAAATTATTCATTATTTTTATTATTCTTTTTTTTAAAATTTAATAGTTAGAATCATTAAATTTTAAAAAAACATAATAAGAATAAAAAATAATTTTAAAAAAATTACTCTTTAAATAAATAAATCTCTTATATATATATATATATATGTATTCCAATTTTTAGACAATTAAACAAAGCAAAAGAAAAGTATTTATCCTTCATTTTCTTTTTTAAAATACCTTAAAAATGATCTCACTTTTTACTTTTTTTTTTCTTTGAGTTTCTTTCCTAAATCATACATATTAATCCCTGTTTTGGAAGAAAAATTGTTAGCTTAAGAACTAAAATTTGAGTATTTTAAAATATATAAATAAAAATTAATATTAATTTTCGAAGTTAAAAATCAGAAATTAAATTTGGAAAATGACCATTAATCCAATATTAAATTCTAACAACTGGATTTAAGACGGGGAAAGGAAAATACATAAGACGGTGGTTATGATTGATTAAGACAGAGAAATCAAAAGCATCAAGTGCACAGAAGGAGAAATAAATAGCCATCTTGTCGCTGTTTCCAGGGGATATGAATAATGAGAGGTTGACCTATATTTTATTTACTGTAGATTAATTGATTAACTGATTAATGTTCACTTGGTCACAGTCTTTAGAGAACAAAAGGAAAAAACATACATAAACTAAGATTGATATAAAAAATAGTGACTTGTGTGTTTTTAATAAGCGATTCAGGTTAAAATATTTATTTTGTGTGTAATTATAATGCTGACCAAAATTAATTATTACTTCTGATAAAAATTATTTCATATAAATATCATTGTTAGAAGAAAAAAAAATTATGGTTAAGGTTAAAAATTTGAAATGTCACAATTATCCTTTTAAGTCAATATTTTTTTTGTCAGCCCTTTTAAGTCAATACTAAGTGACTCTAATCTTGACGATAAATATTATTTTCAACGGATTTAAATTTTCATCCATTCTTGAATATCATATTAGAAAAAAAATATAATTTTCATCATGTAAAAACTTATTTTAACTAACTGCATAATTATTTTGTTTTCTTATGTGAAAATCACGTTAGAAAAACCGTATTAATATATCCTAACGTGATATTTTACTAATAATAAAAAAATCCTATCGTGATTTTAATAAAAATATTATCATTAAATATTTAATTAGTACGGTAAAAACATTAGATATTAAGATCATTTATTACATATTAATCTAAGAAAGTTGTCTGCACTAAAAAAACAAACTATGAAAGCTGTTAAAGACAGGAGTAGTGATATGAAATTTGAGTAATCTACTAGAGATCATATATACATACAATTCTTCATTTATTTTTTGTTTCGAATTGTACGACACGGGCTTTAAAGTAGGTGTTTTATGCACGTGTAATTTTTAACGGTAAACAAAAATTATTAACAGGGTTTGTTATGAAGCATTCAAGTTTTAGCTTTGCTTTTTTAAATTCAAGTTACTGTCTAATTTTTTGGGGTAATGTTTCGATATTTTTTTAATTCAAGTAACTGTCTAATCTATAGGTTCCAATATTTTTGAATTCAGGTTACTGTCTAATTTTTTGCGGTAATGTTCAAGGGCCTTATTCGTAATTTTCCAAGCTATTGTGGTGGCATGATCACCCATTATTAACAGTAGTTCTGTAGTTGAGCTCGTGTATATTACATGACAAGAAATATCATGATGTACGAGTTCGGTCACTAACAAGGAATCATGGCCAAGAAAAAGGTAATGTAAAACAACAATATTACAAATTACAAAAAAAAAAAAATAACATGGTATTAATACAAAATAAACTATGTTAAAAGGAGTGATTAATCTTAATAAAAAACCATGGACATATACGATGAATATTTTTTTCGTGACATAATTTATTTTATATTCAAAATTCAATCAACATTTAAATTTTGAATCATTTAATTAAGAGACACAAATTGTACTACTTATATCAATTGTTATTAATTTATTATAAATTACAAATAAAGATAGAAAAAGAACAATAAAAAAAAGTAAGATATTTTTTATCGTATATATTATTTTGATCATATTACTAAAAAATATGATATCATTATCATGTTTTTCTTATGCAAAGAGGATATAATCTAACTCTAAGTTGAAATTTGTAAAAATAGGTATTTGTAGGTTGTCCAATAACTTAACAAATTACCTAATTAATAGGTTTTTTTTTCTGAATTAGCTTAATTAATTGGTCTAGCAACAATAATTAAGTTAAGGTCTAATACTATTTTAAAATTTAGTTAGTGTAACTTAATCTCAAACACTAATTCATGAGAGAAAAATTACTCTCTCCTTATATATGTTTTTCTAGTCACTATGATATTAGGGAGTGTTTGGTAGATGAAAAATTTTACTTTTTCAGAAATTTTAAATTGAGAAATTATGATTCTCATGTATTGGAATACAATTGATAAAAAAAAGATTGTCTATAAACTGATTTTCTGGAATCAATTTTACCTCACTTTTTTGTAAAAACATTTATAAAGGAAAGAACAAGAATCTAACTTTTCCAGGTGAGAAAAATTTTAGTTACATTTTTACGTGAATATTTAATTCTCGAGAAATATATTAAGACTAATCAAACGTATTTTATACATTTACAAGAATCATGATTCTCAAGAATTGACTTTCCATTGTATCTTAATTCTTGGGTATGAATAAATTTTTCTGCCATCAAACACTTTCTTAATGTGGAGCATCTATCAACTTTACTGATAATTAATCTATTTGAAAAATTTGATTGATCATCTTTAGTAAGATATCACCTTTAGTTATTTAAAAGATTATAATCTAAAATATTATTTAAGGAGATCAATTTCAATATCAATTAACGATTTGTTGGTCTTATATATATTATTTTGACTATATTATTTATGAATGTAGAATATTCAAATGTTAAACAATTAAAAATGGGAGAAGAATAAAAAAACGAAACGTGAAATTCAAATAAACATAACTATATGATGGTTTTTGGGTGACATACCATTATTATCTTTTAATTTTTCTCCGAAAATAACGGTAAAAATACTTTACTCACTAGTAAGTGTATTAATTTTGATGAAATATTCATGATAGGTGAACATTATTAGAGGGACAGAGTAATTGTTTGAGAAAGATCCACCTGGGAGTCACATGCAACCTCATTTTCAGCATCCCTGTTATTTTCCTTGACGTCCTTTTTCATGCTCAAAAAATCATGATGAAAGATAGTAGTTAGCAATAGTTGACATAGGGAAAGGGGTAACTCATGCATCACCAATGTCCAATACAACACAGAACACACCATGGAGTGGAATTCAGGTCGGTCTATGCTCTATCTTATGTCTTATCCGTCCAATAAGCAAAATAGGGATCAGGGTTATCATCCAAGACATAGATTAAGTGAAATAAAATTATTTATTAAATAAAATATTTTAACTTTTGAGTCTTGAATATATAATTATATGAAATATTTGTAGAAATTTTATTATTATTCATAATAGTATTTCATATTTGACTTAAACAATATTATTTGTAAATAAATGATACATAAAAAATCTATTAAAAAAAGATCATTACAATTACACTGAAAGCATGGATCAATTGGTGTAAAATCATTTGTTTAACCATAAGTTTTCATCTTAAATCTTAGATATATAATTATGTTAAATGTTGAGAAAAAGCTTTATTATTTATAACAGTCTTATTCCATTTGAACAATATTGCTTCATGATATATATATATATATATATATATATATATATATATATATATATATATATATATATATATATATATATAAAAAAAAGGGTCTTTATATCTCTACGAGGCACACACGCAAGAGGAGTTTGGTTTGTCTTTCTTAGGAGGAAAAGAAAGAGTGTTGTGGGGAAATAAAACTTCTCTTTAATTAATACTAGATTTTTTTAGCAAGAGAGAGAAAAAGACAATAAATGCGTGAGATCTTACTTACAGTGGGTGTGTGAGATCCACATACTGATTGTATTTTTTTCTCTACTACTGAAAGAATTAAATCTTTGATTGGAGACAATCCGAACCCGTTGTGGGGATGCCCTCATGGGATGGGAGAGAAGCATGAAGCATGAGGCATGGCAATGACAATGCATGCAGAAACCAGACCAAGACACATCAGAGTGATTTACTGACAATAAATGATTACTGCACTATATGGGGAAGCAAAGCACAATCTTGGCCCCTGCATGCCCCATAAAATGACACAACCCATAGAGAGAGTCAACCATGCCAATTGGCTAGTGAATGAAAAAAGTGTATAATTGATGAATTCAGTAACACTCAAGTGAGAATTATTATTCCCATACCCCCAAATACTTCAAAAAATATCAGATAAAAAATATTTCCAATGGATTCATCTCGACGTGAACAAACAACAGACACAGGACAAAAAATACAGTAATGACTAATGAGTGCTACTGCTTAGCAAGAAATGATGGCCAGGCACACGCAATTGTGCCCGTGACTCCATCGTTTAATTAGTTAAATTATTATTTATACAAATATAAAGTAGTATTTAATATGTAATATAATGATATGTCGACTTAAAAAGAAAGATTAAATTATAATCTTCCTCTCTTAATAATTCTTGTTCTTATTTTATTTCAGTTCTTATATTTTTAAAATTTAAATTTTCATTTAATTTTTAATTTTACATACATTTATTTTTTATATTTTAATTAATTAATTAATTTTTTATGATATCTTAGAAGAATACGTTAGATTTAAGATTTAATTTGACTAAAATAAAATATAAAAAATATATCTAAAATTAAGAATTAGACTTAAATAATAAAAATTTTAAAATAAAAAATCAAAATCGTGAACAAATAAAGAGATTAATGTCGTCGAGTTTTTAGACAAAAAAGAAAACGTGGTAGCGTAGAGTTTTTTTGTGACGACATGATAGCGTAGATTAGTGTCGTAATGCTATAAATAAATTGTAATATAAGCATTCCCAGTCTAAATTTTATATAATCATTTAGTTATAAATGGCTGGTAGTGGCCGATCCAAGATGCAGAGTGAGGCAAATTATTTTTTTTAAAAAATCTATTATCATACATATACAAATAAAATATAAAATAAAAATATTTTTTTTAGTTTCTCTAAACTTTTTAAGTTCAATTTTAATATTTTTTTTTTATTTTTCGCTCTTCTAATTTTGAAATATACTCCTGAAAGCATCTAAATAACTTTTGACCCCTCTATAAGGTGTTATTTAAACCATTTAGGAGCGAAAAGTTAGTGGAACATAAATGGATAGAAAAATTTAGAGAAATTAAATCTGAATTTTAAAATTTTTATAAAGATAAAAACATATTATATCCTATAAAATAGAATAAAATATCTAACCGGTTAAGTGTAAAAGAAACGAAACATACAAAATAAATTAGTCATTAATAAACAAAAATTGATGACAACTATAAAATTGAAGTAAATGGGATCGAATTATAAAATCAAGGGGAATAAAAACTAACATTAACAATATTCTTATATATTTTATTCTTGAGGGATGTGGGTGCACTCCTCGAGCATAACCTAGGTTCGTCACCGACCGTTGACATATGATAAATTTAATTTTTATGATAATTTTATTAAATTTTATAATAATTATTTTTAAAATTTAAAAATAATTTCATATTAATTTATAATGTAAAATTTTATAATCATTATATACCCGTTAAACTCAACAATATTATCTATAGAGTCAATAAAGATTGATCTAATTCATAAGAAATAAATTTATATCTTAAAAAAATATGAGTTTGATTTTCACTACTAATATGAGAACTTTATTTGAGTCTTGAGATTTATTTTTACCTTGATGAGTTTTCAAAATTTAAATCACCTAAACTTTTAATTATGAAAAAAAAAAACAATATTGTTTTAAGATACCTTTGTTTTGAAAAAGTGAAAAGAGAAAAAGGTGAAGAAAAGAATATGTAGAAAATAAAATGAGTTTTTAAGTTGTTAGGTATTGGAGAAAAAAAAAACAGATACATAAAAATCGTATTCGAACGTAAGAAGAATGAAAAATATGTATAAAGATAATTATCATGTTATAAATAAAGAATGAAATATGATAAAAACACGTTATAAAAAAATGATAAAAAAATAAAGATATTTTTATCTTTAAATACAACAGAAAAATCTTGTCCTTTCTCATCCAAATTTAGATGGAACATACACTTATGTGATACCCAGGTGAATCATTTCTTTCCTTCTTTTATTGGATTGTTCCAAACTGTAGAAGAATTGAATAACAATAATAAGTTGTTTTTCGTCCATCCTAATCGTTCCTTCCTCTCTCCACGGAATCAAACGAAGCTTTAATTTTAATAATAAAAAGTTAAATTGATAATAAACAAACTAATAAATATATCAACACAGTTTTTTAATATCAATTTTTCTTATGTTATTCCTTAACATCAAATTGAACTTTGAAAATATTAAAAGTATATGAGAAAAGTTCTTAACTATCGTGTTGCATTTATTGTTCAAAAACTATGCTTAATGATATTTATGGTAAAAGAAGACGAGTGCATGGTATGAAAGGAGGATGATTTGTTTCAAAAAAGAAAGAAAGGAGGATGGTAAATTACCGTACAGGGACAGTGTGGTAAATAATATTACAAATATTAATCAATGTCTATAAAATAAAAAAGCTTTCATTAAAAATATTACAAATATATCTCATCATAATTTTAAAGTTAAAATATATCTTTATCTTTTATTTATATTTTATTTTCAGTTTGATTCCTTAAAGAATGGATTCTCTGTGATCACTTAGTGACCACATGAAATTCCAACAATTAAAAATAAAATAATTAAATAGAACATAAGTGAAAATAATTTTAGATTTTTTACATAAATAATACAAATAAATTTATTATTTACCCAAATAATATAAACCTAAAAATATTTACATGAATGATACATTTGAGTGTAGTAAGTAAGAAATGAGTTCTCCTAGATCAACTTTTCACATGTGTTTTATTTTTTTTATTTAGTGTTAAGAAATCGATTTTTGGGAATTGATTTCTTAACATCTTTTATTTTATTTTTTTCAAAACGATCTTATGAGATCGATTTTTGAGGAATCATTTTTTTAAACATAGGTTAGAATGTTTTTTTTTTGTTATTTATTTATTTGAGTTTTTTTTTTAAATTGTTATTTTTTTATGTTTTTATTTAAAAATTAACTATTTTTATTTGTTATTTTATTTATTTATTTGAATATTTTATGTAATTTTTTTTATTTTGTTTGTTTTTAGTTTTAAAATTAACTATTTTTTGGATTTTATTTATTTATTTATTTGAGTTTCTTTGGTTTTTGTTTGTTGTTTTATTTAAAAATAAACTGTTTTTGTTTGGTCTTATTTACTTTTTTTGTTTTTGTTTATTTGAAATTGTTTTTTATTTTGTTTGTTTTTTATTTAAAAATCATCTATTTGTTTTTTATTTGTTTTGATGTTTAGTTAATTTATATATATTAAATGATAAAAAATAGAATTTATGTAGAAATGCATTTAAGAAAAATGCATATATTTAAGGCTTAAATATGTTTTTCATACCTAGAAAATAAGTTTTTTTTAGATTATTATCTCAAATTCACTTTTGGTCAATTACATACCGGAAAATTTTTTATGTTTCAATATAGTACCTGTCGTCAGTCTCATTCTGTTAAGTGATGATGTGATAGACAAAATGTCACATCATCAAGCCTAATCACTAACATGTCAACACCACATCAGTGCCTTTTCTCCTTCTTCCCCTTCTCCACCATCGACAACTCCACGCCACCACCGTTGTCCAACCCATGCAACCTCGTCGCCATTTTCTTTGGTCTCGTACATCTTCACCAATCACTTCTCCGCATCTTTCGGAAGCTTCTCGTAGGCCTCGTGCATCTCGTCAAGCTACAGGACCAATCTCCACACCACCTCTCTGTCTCGGCCCGCTCCCTACACTCCATCTCCCTCTCCACCAGCTCAGCACGCCACCATTGGTCCTCCCCGTGCGTCGGTCGCTCCCCAACCAGAGTGAGGATCGACTAGGCCTACACCACCTGGGCCACGGCTCGACCCATCAAGGCCACGAGCTCTAGGTCTTCTAGGTGCGACTTTGGGCTATGATCTTTGATGGCTATTCGATGTCAATTTTTTTGGAATTGGAGGGTATGATAGTGATGACAACGGGTCTGGGAGTGAGGGAGGGGAGGAGTGACATGATGTAGGAGAGGAGAGGGAAGGTTCCGAGGTTGGGATCCATGACGGTGGATTGGATGGAGAAAGAGAAAGTGAAGGTTGAGGTTTGTGAAAATGGGATAATATCACGTTAAGGTGCCGGTGGTGGAGAAGGGGAATAAAATGTTAGCACAGTGCCTGATAAGCACCATATTTCAGTTATTTTTGGGATTAAAATGTTAGTACTTATCTTTCGATTGTAATAGTTTTCTTATAAACTTCTTTTCTTTCTAGTTGTTTTATATATTGTACGTTTACTAATATTTTTGTTTAAATATGGAAGATTCATCCATGATTCTATAGGTTTTGATAGTTGTTTGTTAGATCCAGAAACAAAGTCAAAAGGAAGGACAAAATGATTATTTCCCAAGATTTCAGACATCCATTCGCCCAGGCTAGCAAGCAGCTCGCCTGGGCTAATTAGATTTCTTCAGCCATAAGCAACACACTCACCTGGGCGAGCTACAACTCGCTTGGGCGAATTGGCCTGCACCTCTTGACTCTTTTCTATGAATAGCCATGTCTTTGAAGCTGAAAAAAATAATCCAGAAGCAGAGAGAAAACGTGAGAAGCTAAGGAAGTGAAGAAGAAAGTAGAAAGTGGAGTCTAGCGTTGTAGAGTTGTGACCATGGATCGCATCCTTCATCATTTCTCTTTGTAGTCTTGTGCTCTACACAATGATTAGTTAGTTTTTACTAAGGATTGAATGTAATCTTTGTACCCTTATGTATCTCTTTTGATATTATATTTGTATGAATCTTTTCTACTCATTATTGGTAATTTTATTCTGCTCGTAATGCTTGATTCTATTTGATTACTAGTTTCATGAAATTGGATTTTAAGTTTGACTTGGAAGTACTCTTAGAATTTGAACTGAATGAAGTTACTCTTTATGTTACGTTGCTAGGAATAGAGCATAACATTTTAATTGTAAAAAGCATGAGATTATGATTGTAATGCTGGGATATTTACTTCATATGTGAGGGATCGATATTTAGTAAATATTATTAGGTCTCGAGTGCGAGGGATCAATTCGGGGTAACTAAATGTGTACATCAATAATGTTAGAAAATGATTCATATATGTTGATCTTATTAGGATATTGAGGGTATGAACGATGAAATCCAATCATATGTTTTCTTGAATTAATCAACTTCATTTTTATTATTTTTGTAATTTTACGTATTTCCAATGAACTAAATTCTGTTATTTTCATTATTCTGTTACTTTAAGTTATCTTCCATTAGTTAAAAAAACCCATGATATTTCGACTAAACTTGTACATAACTATTGAATTGATAACCTTTATCTAATTGAATTAAGCAACTCAAGTCCCTATGGAGATGATCTCTTTTTACAAATTTGTAACTTGCGACGACAATTGGTACGCTTGCCAAAAGTCTAGCAGTGCCGGTGGTGATGGCATGAAGTTCTCGGTGGTGGAGAAAGAGAAGAAGTAGGGGCACTAATGTGGCATTGACATATTAGTGATTAGGCATGATGATGTGACACTCCGTCTACCACATCATCACTTAACAAAATGAGACTAACGACAAGTACTACGTTGAAACATAAAAAATTTTCAGGTACGTAATTGACCAAAAGTGGATTTGAGGTAGTAATATGAAAATGACCCATTTTCTAGGTATGAAGAACATATTTAAGTCTATGTTTAAATACTTAATATAAATATAATTTACTTAAATATTTATGAAAAATTCATAAATTTAAGTGATCTAATTATTTTACCAAAACAAATTATATAAATAAAACATGTTCAATTTTGATAGTTTGCATTGGTGTAAAACTATGACTACTTAAATATGAATTAATCTAAAATAGTGTTTAAAAAAAATAATTAATCCTTAAATGAAACGAGATAATTTTGCTGATGCAACTTATTTTCCCAAATCCTTACTACATAAACTATAATCCATAAAATTGAACAACATTACATGCACGAAATAAAACAACATTACACATAAAAAGAAACATAAATGATAAAGCTATTGATGAAACACACTTGATGACATGTTTCACGCGTGAAAGAAAAACTGCTTCACAAGAGGTCAATTCTCTTTTGGAAACACCTGCATCAAATATGAATAACATGTGGGTATATAATGCAAATTTGTGAATACCAAAATTATTGGTAACCTAAAATGCAAATACATTACCTTGATAAAATTGTGCAGTGTAATATTCAAGTAACATTTGGAGTGAGGAGGAAAGGGACAAAACAAAACCGCTTGTAGAGTATACCATTTAGTTCAATAAAAAAGAAACTCTATGCGACACAAAAAGTAAGAAATTAACAAGAGTAAGAAGCTTATGTCTCGTAGAACTAAGACATAACCAATGTGAATGCCCATCATATGTGGGCTGCAATCTTGACCTTCTATGATTGTCCATTTCATGGTGACATCAATAGTTCTCGTAGGATCTTGAAATTAAAACTCTCATGAATGACTATCCGAAAAATAGCAATGTAATCGATAGAGAGTGAATTAAAGTCAACTACCTTGAGCGTAACTCTCATGTTGTCAAAACTGTTGGGGGTACAACTTTTGACAATGACGACCGTTAAAGGTATACAATCAAAAGTATGATCAATGAACCCTAATGGTGTCCTGTGAGGTGTGCATCAACATCTACCAATCCTACAATTATTCGAATTCAAATATCAATTGAATGTTTAGGTGTATTAAATACAATAAATGTTTAATGGTAGTTGGCCTTGTGATCAAACAAAATATAAAACATACAACCATAAATTTTTGTTAAATTCATGCTGGGTTACTTGGTGGGCGCGCATTATGAATTCTTGAGTTCGGAGTGGTTCCCTAGATTGTCGATTCATCATGGCAGCTTGTACGACCCTAGCTGGACCAAGAATAAGTCTTGTTGAACTAGAGGATGACTGAATAGTTGGGCGAACAAAGGATGGGAGGTCGAAGTCATCAATGTCGAGAAGCTCCCATGGATTGTTGTTCATTATGAATGAGACTTTGTGAGAGAAATAAATGGTTTGAGGATGATGAGATAGGGTGAGTAGTAGACAAAGGTGTTAAGTTGCAACTACCCCCTGCTCTATATATAATAGGTAATCTAGTGTTTTCACGTGAATGATACCAATGGCTAAGATCGCACCGACATTATAAATGGTTTAGCTTGAGTCTTAGTTAATTATGTTTGGTTTGCGCTATTAAAAAAATCAGTGTTTATTTTAATCATCTCGTAGAAAGCATTGTTCAATCACATCGTCTCGAAACTAGTAATGTGAGATAAAAGTTGTATGGGGAAAAACAACGTGGGGTCACATCTTTTTTCTAGCACAAAGGACAGGATTCCTGATGGGTGAACAATAAGCTTATTTATGTGAATGTGTTATGGGCTGTTGATTGTCGTCGGTGCAATCTCGACCACTCATTTTTTGGCACAGAGGACAATGCTTTGTAGGATTCCTAATGGGTGAACAATAACCTCATTTAAGTGAATGCGTTATGGGCCGTTGATTGTTGTCGGTGCAATCTCAAAACTCCTTTTCTGTCATAGAGGACAAAGCTCTACAAGACTCCTGATGGGTGAACAGTAACCTCATTTATGTGAATGCATTATCCACTCTTTTTTTGGCCCAGAGGACAAAGCTCTACAAGATTTCTAACCAGTGAACAATAACCTCATTTATGTGAATGCATTTTGGGTTGTTGATTGTCGTTGGTGCAATCTCGACTACTCCATTTCTGGCATAAAAGACAAAGCTCTGTAGGATTCCTAATGGGTAAAATCTTCAAGTGTTACTAATTTTGTCTTGTTTTTGGACTTTGTTTTTCCAAAATTGTGTTTCTATTTTTTTCTTGCACTTTTTTTTAAAAATTAATTGTTTTGTATTATGTTTTAATTTGTTTTAAATTATTTATTTTTTGGTTGATATATATATATATATATATATATATATATATATATAACAAAGTATAATTTATATCGATTTTTTTAATAGAAAAATGCATATATTTGAATACTCAATATAAGTATAGTTTATTTAAATATTAATAAAAATACATATATTTAAGTGATCTAATTATTTTACCTAAATAAATAGAAGATTTTCATTTTTAATAGTATGCATTAATTCATGTACAACTATTATTACTTAAATAGTATTTTTTAAAAAATAATTAATCCTTAAACCAAACCAAATTTATCTAGTTTGAAGAAGACGAATGATGAATTGCAACAAAAAATTTCCAATGATGAAACTTAGGTAAACATCATAATCCTATGAGACTAACACAATTAAAGTAGATAATGTTTTTAAAAAAAAGCAATAATAGAATTGTAATTATGAATTGCAAGTTGATTATAAAAAAGAAGACAAGTACTTTGCGTAATGACTACACAGATTCATCACACATCAGAGCAATTATCTTATCAACCGTTCTTGGTTTGTGCAGTCAGGCAAGGATTTTCTCTGGAGATCGCCCAAAAGTTGCATTCAACACAATTGAACCTTTGGTACTATATTTTGAATAGATTAAAAACATTTTTCCGACATCATCATTGTGTTTGAGCTCTATACAGTTGTATGCAACACAACCATCACCTTTGTAGTTTAGTTGATAGTAAAAATAATTTACCAAAATTCGGTAGCCTCTATTGGCGTCAAATTGTTTTTTCGTTAAGGCAACAAGCGACAATCCTTAGTTATTGTGATGACTTTTGGTTCAATAGGGCATTCAAACAGTACTTTTTCATCTGTTGGAATCATGTCACCATTGCAATACACAAGAGCGGATACATTGTTCATGTTTTAAGCAAATGTGTTGAGTTGCATCTTACCCCCTATTGCTATATATATTTGGTGATCTACTGTTTTCACGTGACACATATCAACGACTGATGGCACCGACAATATAAATGGTGTAGATTGAGTGTTAATTTATTATGTTTAGTTTGCACTATTTGAAAATTCAATGTGTAGTGAAATCGTTGTTTAGAAAGCATTGTGCAGTCTCATTGTCTCGATACAAGCAACATTGGGTCAAATCATCTCGAAGAAATAAATGTCTAGGCAATTTATATGAGAAAAATGTAGTGCTCAATCAATTAATGCATTTTTTACTATTCATTCAATCAACAAGGGCAAACTAACAATGAATATAATAGGACATAATTAATAAGGGCAAGCAATTAATACCGTTTGGGTCCACCAGATCCACATCTGGGTGGTTGCCTATTTCTTGTCGATTGTCGATGTACTCGACCATGTTGTTGTGGTTCGACTTGTTCACTAGGAACAACAACTGGTTCTTCTTGTACGAAGTCATTAGTGGAAGAACTGTTGGTCATACTTTGGTGAAAGGATGCAAGCGAAGGTATGACCAACTGTTCTTCCACTAATGACTCCAGTGTGCGAAGATCTGTACCCATGAGATTGCTCATAAAGTCTTCTCCATTTGCACTGAAGAACTTCAGATTGTACTTATAATCTTGTTGATGATGATGAGGTTGTGGCATGAATTGTGGTGTGAATTCATATGATTGAGCATGTGGTGGTAGTCCTTCATCATGCATGCTAGCAGCCATTGATGAACTTTGTTGTGGAGGATGTTGTTCAGTTTCCATGTTTGGAGTTGAACGAGATGTCGCTCCAACATTGGGATAAGTTGCAAATTGTGTAAGGAAAATTTTAGAATTCGCTTGATACCAATTCATGTAGTGACTCATATGTTTAATCTTTCCCAAAATTGGTTGATTGATTAACACATATTTGCATCTTTCCTTCCAAATTGCAATCCATCATTGATGTTCCTCTGCCCAATTTGTGTCACTATGTCCTCTCATGTCAGTATGTGGAATTTTTCAAGATTATGTGATGGATCTGATATATCTTGAAAAAGTCCAAATTGGAGCATGAGCCTGTCAGTATGGTGTCATACTACCTCTAGAAAACAGATTAAAGGTACACAAGTACTCCATATTTTGGAATTCTTGTATGCATATTCTGGCAGAAATGACTCAAAAACCTCTATAAAGTATCTAGTGGAATTGAAAAATTAATTTGTGTTAGTTATTTTAAAAACAATGAAATTGACATTTAAATAAATAAATAAATAAACAAAGGGTTCAACCTCCTCGTTACGCATGTTGTCGAATCTTAACCTGTAGCTAGTGACATCACTGCATGGAATTCCAAAAAACCACATGCCTCTGCCATTCCATCTAGTCAAATGTAATATGTTAGTGTCAAATACATTACTGAAAAATGAGCTTTGTTTGAGTTAGAATTTTTTGTTTACTTATTTGCAAGTGGATATGACGACTGGCGCTCGACCTTTGGTTGAATGAACAACATGCGATACCATGCCCAAGACTGTAATAACAGTGTACATCCTCCCATTTTTTTGAATGTGAGATAAATAGCCCTACTCATTTTTCTGTACAAATGTGCTAAACATGTTGAACCTCGGCTATACTAGCTAGCCCGATCAAAATCTGCTAATAGGGGTAGATACATTAGGTGAACTCTGTTATAACTTGTTTGGCATCACCACCCCACCAATCAACCTTAAAATGTATGCCCTACAATGACCTGCTAGTTGTTGTTGTGTGGGTTTTACTGGAACAGTCAACATGTGTTCTTTTAACCACTTTAGTTTAAGTGTTAATCCCTTTAGAGCATTATTTGTTGGAACAACACCTATATATTTTGTGCATGTTTGTTCCCAATTAGAATATGTTGGGCCAGTAATTGGTCTATCATCAATGCTTAAACCTAGTTGTAGATCAACATCTTTCAAGGTGATTGTGCATTCTCCAACAGGAAGATGAAATGTGTGTGATGCAGGTCTCCACCTTTCAACCAAAGCAATTACCAAAGCGTTGTCGATTTTAACTTGTCCAAGCTTTGCAACATCTGAAAATTCAGCTTGAACCAATAAAGGTTCAATTATGGGGTCTGGAGAAGGCATTGCCTGAACATATGATTGGATTACATCATTTGTTACATGAAGAAATGAAAATAATAACAACATCATCATTTCTAACTCATAACATAATTAACATTCAATCAATAAAATGTATTACATACTTCTCTAGATCTATGAAGGTGTTAATTCCAAAGAAAAGGACCAACTATAGATGCCATTGTTTAGGCTTTGATGCTAAAGTCAAGAAGAATTTAAAGAGGGATATTAGAACCAGAGAAAGTGAGCCTATGGGTTTGTGTATATGATGGCAACACATGCAATGTCTTTATAGTAAAAATCTAACAATAACACAGCTCATTCGGTGATATCTAGGCCGTTTATTTTGTCAGTGAGATCTTGACCGTTCAATGTTGGTTGCTTTAATCGGTGATATCTAGGCCATTGATTTTGTCAGTGGGATCTTGGTTGTTGAACGTGCGTTGGTCAAATCAGTGATATCTAAGTTGTTGATTTTGTCCGTGGGATCTTGGTCGTTCAACATTCGTTGCTCCAATTGCTGATATCTAGGTCCTTAATTTTGTTAGTGACATCTTTGTCGTTCATTTTGAGATGTATGTGACAAGCCATTAAGCATTATAAATAGGGTCTACAGTAAGGGAGTCTGATCCATCACCTCAACCAGAAACCTTTTTGCAACCCTAAACCCTAAATCATGGCTTCGTCATCAATCAATGCGATTGTGTATTATGATGGCGCCATCATAACAACTAAACATGGTTCAATTTTTGTAAGCGGTTCACCAAAGATCGTTCAACTTATCAATTGAATGTCATTTGATGCCTTGAAGCAGGATATTGGAAATAACATTATTCTACCAAATTGTGAAGTGGTGACGAATATGCATTTCAGATTTCTTGTATCATTTGTTGATGATTGTGGCAAGTACACGACATGCATGTTACATGATGATGAGGATGTAATGACTATGTTTTCCATGTTTGTAGACATCTCCAAGCTCATATTCCTGGAGTTGTTCATTACCACCATGGACTCGCCCACACAAACATGTGCACATCCACCACCAATTTATAGAAGCTCTTTCAATTTTTAGGGTTTGGATGAATACCTCGATCAAGCAATGAACCTTGAATCGAGTTTTGAAGAACCCCCCCCCCCTCAATTTGTTTGATTGGTATTTTATTATTTAATGACTTGTAGGACTCATATGTGTATTTTTCATTGTTATGTTTTTGAGTTTTCGTCATTTGTGTTTTAATGCCAAAAGTTTTAAGTATCGATTGAAAGTGTTAGTAATTTTTTCTTCATTTTGCCCTATTTTTTTGAATGCATTTAATATCCGAATTGATACCCGAAAATTGTGTCAATGGATTTGTTGACATCAAAACTAAGGAAATGAAATGTTATTTTAACAAAAATAGCTTATACAAATTAAAATCTAAGTGTCCAAAGTTGGCCTCATGTATTCAAATGTTCAACTATTAGTAATTTTTTCTTGTTTTTTGGCCACTTGGTTTATGCGTTTGAGGGTCGAATGGAGACTGAAAAGTTGAATTAATTGTTTTATTGACATGAAAACAATGAGAATGAATCATTATTTCAACCAAAAAACCTGATACAAATAAAGATCTAAGTCTCCAAAGTTGTCGTCATGGATTAAAATGTTCAACTGTTAGTAATTTTTTGTTGTTTTTGGTCAATTGGTTCATGCATTTGAGGGCCGAATCAAGATCCAAAATTTATCGTAATGGCTTTATTGATATGAAAACTATGAGAATGAAACATTATTTTAACCAAAGCAGTTGATAAAAACAACAATTTAAGTGCCAAAAGTTGCCCTTATGAATTGAAATCTTCAAGTTTTAGTAATTTTTTCCTATGTTTTGCCACCAGGTTCTTGTGTTTGAGGCCGAATCGAGACCCAAAAGTTGTCTTAATGGATTTATTGACATGCAAAAAAGGAGAATAAATTATTATTTCAACCAAAACACCTGACATAAATAAAGATCTAAGTCCCCAAAGTTGCCTCTTTTGTCTGAAGTTTGTTGTGGTCTTGTTTTTCTCAGTTTATTTTAGACCCTTATCTATTCACATTAGGGAATCCAATGCTTTACAACCTTATTTATTCACGTCAGGGAATCCAAAGCTTCAAAACCTAACCCTTACCCTACACTTAAAAGGAGATAGAGCCTATGATGTTTCTTGTGCTGTTCTTTTTCCCTCTCTCACATGTCCAATTTATTTCAGAACCTTATCTACTCACGTCAGGGAGTCCAATGTATTTCAGACCCTTATCTACTCATGTCAGGGAATTTGATTTATTCGAACCGTTATCTACTCATGTTAGGGAATCAAATTTATTTTAGACTATTATCTACTCATGTTAGGGAATCCAATTTATTTCAGACCTTCATTTATTCACCCCAGAGAATCCAATGCTCCAAACCATAACCCTAAGGCTAATCTTAGGTCACAATCCCTTAACCTTGAACCCTATATATAGAACTCATATCCATCTTTCGTGACATCCTCTACCCCGACATACATATAAATAAGAAAAACATAGAAAAATGCGGAATTTAATTAAACCAATTTTATTCAAATCACGTAAAAAAATCACATGGATAAAAGGGTCACATTCAATTCACTATTACCAAATAAAACTTATTAAAAACATATCCGACTCAGAACAAGGTCGTCCAAGTTTGCAAAAGAACTAAGTTAAGCAGTAGAATAAATTAAAGTAAAATAACATGTTCAGAACATCATGCAATTGAAATAGAAACTTATGCCCTAATGTTATATCCTATCAGAGCATTGTATCCCAGTGTTCTCTAGCACAATGTTCTTTAAATTCATCCACCTAACCATCTGCTCCCACGAACACAAGGTTTAAGATCATCGCATGATCCACACACAAACAACACACAAGGAGCGAGTTATCACATTCCTAAATAGGTAGAGATAAATGAAAGCACACACACATATACGCCACACATAATATAAGTATAACAAGCTCAACTTAGCACAATTCGCATAATTTTACCACTCATTGTGTAACATCACTTGTCCCAAGGATTTAATCACAAAATCACATTTCACACCTTCACATTAATCACGTGTTCAAAATAACACATCTCAAGTACAACACAACATCTCATACTCACACAATTCATTACACACCATCATGTAACAAGTCACAATGATCATTATGCAAACATTATGTAACAAATACAACAAGACTCAATCATATATGCAATATGGTGTCATGTCAGTGAAACACCTTATCGGGCACCTAGGAGTACATGACAAGACGGACCACACACTAGAAGTCAGGTCACTTTCACTAGGTGAAATCATAGGGAGATCAGTCAGGGTCACTCTATTTTGTGAGAACGCTCCAACCATATGTAATCAACATAGACTTGAAGGAACATTCAAACTGAGTGTATTTACCCCCAAGGCCTACACTCCAAGGAGCCCATTAAGGCCTCTCCCTCTTGATTTAGGTCCAACCCAGAAAACATTTTAACACGCAAACTCTATCTATGAACTATACAAAACACATAACTCCTCAATTGGTCTCAATAATTTTAACTCGATTTCCCACAGTGGATCCCATCACCATGCTCGTTGCACATTAACTTGTCGCCCTTAAAGGGTCTTATAATTGTGTGATTGTACAGTTCATAACTCATAATTCAATGTGTACAATATCACAATACACATGTATCTTACAATTCAACACATAATCAATTTATCACATATACCCAATCTCAATCACAATGTTATAATCCCAAAGTAATATGCTATCACACCTCATGAATCATATACACATCACACAATATTAATATATACATGGGACAAATACATACTTTACCTATAAACTATGCAATACACACAACTATTCAATTGCTTTCAAAATCATTTTAACTCGTTGCGCTTCAAAGTGATTAGACTCGTCGGGTTCCCATAGTGAATCCCATCACAATACTTGTCGTGCAAAACTTGTCGCCTTTAAAGGGTCTTATAGTTGTATGATTGTACAATTCATAACTCACAACTCAATGTCAACACTTTACACTTCACAATAACATGTATAATCACATCGAGGAACGTATAGTCCCACACCTGTTCACAAGACATGTATCATAACACCTTCTCACTAACACATTATCACTTCTCATACATTATATATATATATATATATATATATATATAGAACATGTGATCACATCATGGGGAACAAACCCCTTAATCAATTTCAAGAAAACATGCAAGAATCAAGAATTCCTAAATTTCTAGGTTTCTAACATTCAAAGCCAAACACTTAATTAAACCATCCAATTCGTATCAAGGCATCAATTGAACCCCAAAATTAACCCCAATTTGATCCTCTAAGGATTCCTACACATGTTCACTCTAACCCCAATTACGATAAACTAATCCCTTACCTCTAAGTAGGCTCACGTGTGTAGTCTTGAAGCAATAACAACATCTCTAGCAGTTGCCTAAGATTTATCAAGCTTTTCCTCTAGTATCTCTGCTAGGGTTTCCAAGCATTAGAGAGAAGAAGTAGGAATTGGAGCCTCAATTTCATTGTCTCTGTGAGAGGAGCATTTGTTTCTCTAAAGATATTATTTTGCAAATCTCAACGGTAGAAATGTGCAAAAATGAGTTCCAAAGGTGGTGTCAAAGTTTCAAGACGATCCAACGGTTAACAAGTCCAAGATTGTAGTTTTACTAAGACAAATTTGGATGTATGCGACAAAAAGAAAGGGTTTTGGGAGAAGAAAAAGGGAGAACGAATTTGGGAGCAAGGAATAGTGTAAAGACGTATCATAATTGTAAAAAATGACCTAATATGTCTCTATTTATAGCGATGGTACTCTGAGCCTATTATTTACTCTATTTTTATTTTTTTTATTTTATAAAAAAGGAACTCTATTTTACTCTTTCATTAAATAAATAACCAATTAAAACATCTCTTTATTTTATAGAATATCATTTTACTCTATTTATTTTCTAATACTATGAAACTCTTATTTTTAATTAACAAAACCTTTTTTCTCTCATTTATTTAATTTCTAAAAACTCTATTAATTTTTAAATAAAACTTTTTTATTTATTTTATGAAAAACGGGATGTTACACCTTCATTGAACACATCCACACAACACTTCCTTCATCGTTTACTTTGTTCCAAGTTTGCAAACGTAAACCCTGTGTCACATTTGTTTCTCTGTTCTTTGTCTATTACAAAATATATCTTTTTCATCTGTCAAATGGTTAGTGCACTACAATGGTCAAATCATCAAAACAAATGAATGAGATACTTTTCAAAGCCCTAACCCATTGTTCTTTGAAACAAGTTGAGGCCTTGAAAACAAAAATCCACCAACGCCTCTGTCTTCAATCATTGGACCAAGTATGCAATATTTCATTCTGATACCCACAAGTAGTGGGGCACAAAATGCTAAAATTTACAGCAATCCAACTTGTTGACAACAAAGACTTGAAAGGTATGATTTCAGTTATTCGCCAAACTGAGATTCTTCAATGTTGTGAATTGTATGCAAACATTGAGCACAATATAGTTCCCACCCCAAACCCTAAACTTGTACCTTATCAACCATAATAGTATCCTGAGTCATATTATTCACAATTATCAAATGTAACCCAAGACACTTTAGTTTTATCCCAACAAGAACAAAATATATTTGAACCAAGCATATATTCTTTTATCCAACTTTCTACACCATTTTTTTCCATTAATACTTTTTACTCAACCATTTGATGCTACTAAGGATCATCCTTGTGCATACTTCAGTACCCCTACAGTAAAGCCTTCCTCATCAACCCGACCAAACGAGCCTGAGTTCACAACAAAGCTAGGCTTACCTAATGAAGAACTCAGTCCCTTTAGTGAGGACGAAGACAAAGTTATTCACAATTAACCCCAAGAGGAAGATGATGAGGAAGAACCCCGACCTGTTTCACCAATCACAATTGTACCACCCCATATGAAAATTTTTGAAGAATAATAATTTCAAGATTTTGAATCTAGGCATAGCTTGGATCGAGAAGAAGTCCAACATCTGGTGGGGACTCTCTTCGAAGGGATGCGTTTCTTAGCAAAACAAGACGTACGAAATGCTTTGCAACAATATCATGTGAGAAAATGAGCTAACTATAAGACACAACCATCAAACTTGTAATGACGATAGTTATGCTTGGAGGTGTAGGCATCATACATCCTTGCCTCCAAGTAGTGGGAAATAAGAAAGCTCCGTGAACCCCACACATGTTCAAATCCTTCAATCTCACAAGCTCATGCAAAATTGTTGTATTTACTGATCAATAAAAACATTCATAAGTTGATCGAAAACGATCTATCAACTTCAGTGCCAACCTTGATAGCACACATCAAAAGCATTGAAGGATACACCACCACGTACCGCAAAGCATGGTTGGAAAAGCAAAATGTTGTTGAAGACGTCTATGACAACTGGGAAAGATCATACCACGATCTACTGAGATTGTTACAAGTTATGCAAAAATTTCTTCCTGGTATGGTGGTGGAGAAGGAAACATTGCTAATGCCACCACAAGGAGGTCAACCTGTAGAGAGTTTCATCATGTTCCATCGTCTTTTTTGGAGTTTCAGACCGTGTATCGATGGGTTTCAATATTGCAAGCCCATAATTCATGTCAATGGGACATGGTTGTACAGTAAGTACAGGGTGACCCTCTTTGTGGCAGTTGCTAAAGATGGCAACAATAAAATCCTTTTGATAGCCTTTGCTATTGTCGAGAGTGAATCAGTAAGAGCATGGCAGTTCTTCCTTCGAAATCTAAAAAGGCATGGCACCCCACAACATGGTCTATGTTTGATTTTAGATAGACACCAGTTAATCAAAAGTGTCTACTCAAGACATGATAGTGGGTGGACGACACAAAATTCTGTGCATGTGTTTTGTCGACACATTGCATAGAATTACATGATGAGGTACAAGAACAACCCCATTAAAAAATTAATTATCAGTATGGGTGAGTGTCAAACTTTTTTTTCTTCATACTAAATGTCACTTCATTTTGTATTATCCACAATAATGAAATTCTATGTTTATAACTACTTTGTAAATGCAAAGACGAACCCTACATTCAATTACCAATACAATATGCTGAGGGAGGAAACAAATGTTGATCGAGCAATTAATTGGCTCAGCGAGATTTCGCAAGAAAAATGGACTCTCGCATGGGATGGTGGATGATGATGGGGGTACATGACCACCAATCTTCCTGAGTTGATTAATTCCATACTCAAGAAATCAAGAAATTCGCCAATAGGCGCGCCAGTAAAATCCACATATGTAAGTCGTAATGCATTGTTCAACAAAAGAGGGAGAGAAGTCCCAAAATTGCTTGCATCTGGCCAAGTTTATATGGAAGTACTAAACAAGGCCATCAAAGACGCACTTAGAAAGGCAAACACTCACAACGTTCTTGAGTTCGATCAACGAAACACACGGTTCTTGGTCCAAGAGACAATAAACCTAAGAAAGGTTCGACCCACTACAGATTTGACAGTCAAACTGGATGAATGGTGGGGTGATTGTGACAATTTCCAAAAGTTGCACACGCCTTGTTCTCATATTGTTGTTGCTTGTAAGCATATTCATCATGAATACAAAAACTACATACATCTCATGTATATGTTAGAAAGTATGTCCAACCTATACAAAGGATTGTTTGGAGAATTGGGCAACGAATCCTATTAGGCATCGTGTCATGAGCCAATGATCTCCCTCAACCTAGAAAAGAAAAGAAGTACTAACGGTTGTCCTGTCACCATTCATATCCATACCGAAATGGATATCTGAGAATCAGGTCAACCAAAACTATGTTTCATGTGTCGCATTATAGGTCATACGAAGAAAAATTGTCCTCATCATGTAGGCTCAAACCAACAACATTGAATATATGCCATATTATTTGTATTAGCAAAATTTTGTTGTATTATTTTAAATTTAAATATTTTACTTTAATTGTATTTGTTTCTATATTTTTAATCTTCTTTTGATTGTTTGTTACATGTTCTTTTTCTTTTTATTATCATTTCTATTTTTTCCATTTATTTTAATAAGCTAAATGTTTTATTAAATTAAAATTTGAAAATCAAATAAAATTAATTTTATCATTAACTTGAATTTTTTTCTAATTTAAAAAGTGACTTTTAAAATTTTATTCAATGTTACTCTCTTCTCAGTAATTCAAAACATTTGATATGTATAAATATCATAAGTAATATCATTTCATAGAAAAAAATATTTGATGAACATTCAGAATGTTATTATGAGACATTTAGGAAGAGATAAAAAAATTATAAAAAACATAACTTTTATATAATTTATGATATGATAACAAAATGAACATGTAAAAAAATTGTTAATAAGTAGGTAAAAAAATGTAAGGATTGAGTTTGATCTATAATTGGTTATAGATTTTATTTTTAGCTTTAATTTAATCTATTTAAAATTTGAACGTCTATTAATCAATTTAAACATGTATTTTATATTCAACTTTTTAGATAAGTGTAGATAAATGATATTCTTTTATATTAATATATATAAATTAGTAAACTAAAAAAAAATAAAACACTCAATTTTTTTTAAAAAATTGATAACAAGAAACTAAAAAGAAACAAAAAAACACATAATTTTTTAAAAAAGTGTAACAAAAATTAGAAAACTATTTTTAAAAAACTCAAATAAGTATTTAAATTTTTTTTAAAATGAAAACAAACATAAGTTGGATTGCGTTTTAAAAAATGTCTTACGACATCAATTTCCCATAACCGATGTAGTAAGGTAATTTAGAAAAATAAAAAAGTAAAACACATTGTGAAAGATTAGAAACGAAAAATAAAATAAAATGATAGTGAGAAATCGATTTGGGAAAAACTGATTTCTCTCCTATAAATAGCGATTTGTATGATTAATATAAATAATTGTTAATTTCTATGATTTAGGTAAATATTATTTTTATTTGTATTATGGAGGTAAAAAATTCAATAATTTTAAACCTTTGGATTGTGACTGCCAGTATCCTACAGTTGCTTTTCAACTGCAGTTTTGCAAGCAATACGAGTTTGATTTCTTAAGTTTTATTAAATTTTATTTTGATTTTTTAAAATTTATTTGTTAGATGAAGTTGGTCATTTTATTTGTTTATAACATTAATATAATCAATTTAGTGGCATGTCACATATTGGGAATGTCAAGTCAGCCAAAATTGAACTATTAGTAACAAAAATTAATGAAAAGAATAATTTGATCTAATAGAAATATTATAAGAGAATGAAGTAAAAATTTTAAACTTAAATAACTAAACCGAAATTTAAAATATAGATAAGAGATTAAAATGATATTTAGCATAATTTTAATATATTCTAACATTTTTTAATATTTTTATTATTATTACATGAAAATGTATTTATTAGTTCATAATTAGGTATATAAAAAATAGATAAAAATATAGAATCTTAATAATTTAAAATATGTAGTATTTAATATCGCTAGTTAAACTAATTGAAATTTTGAAATTCTTGAAAATATATTAAAAAAGAGTTTTATGTTTAAAATGTTTAATTAGGATAAAAAAATTAACTCAGTTGATTAAATAAGATATATGTAAATATTATAAATCTCCTAGTATTTATTTTTACAAATATAAAAAATTATTTAACTAGTCATTCTAAAAAAAGAAGCTTAACCATTTATGTTATCGGAAGTTAATTTAATTGGTAGTAGAACTTACAATACTGTATTATTACACTTTTTGGTAAACAACGCGTGAGGTTTATTTACTCAGGCGTACTATTGTAGTCAGAGTGCGATTAAGATGGTCAAAGATTATTAAATGAAGTTAATGAAGGGGTAGGAGGGGAAAGTAGAGTTAAAAGGTTGGGGGTTGGGTCAAAGTCAAAATTCAGAGGGAGAAAAGGAAAAGGAAAAACAGTGAAGTGGGTGTGAAAGGAAGAAAACAATTGAATGTTAAGGGAGAGACGAAAACATGAAGGTGGTTTGCTGGGGGACAGCAAAGTAGGGATAGAAGTGGGTTTGCCGGGTACTGAGAGGGACACTTGACCAGTATTCTTTTTATTCTTTTTTCATTATTACTTTGTTTTTTCTTCTTTTTTTTTCCATTTGAGATTATTATTTAAAGATTAAAGAATTAAAAATAAAAGATAGTATTGGTATTTATTAAAAATACAATACTCCTGCTGGTATTTAATAATTTTCTAATTTTAAAGTAAAATTTATTTATTAATAATTTAATAAATATCGATAACAATTGATATAAGTGATAATAATTTGTGTCTCTTAATTAAATAAATTCAATTTAAATTCTAATTAATTTTTAAATATAAAATAAATCATATTAAAAATAATACTCATTTTATGTGCACTTAAAGTTGTTTGATGAAGATTTATCATTAGTTACTGGACCAACTTCAAATGAATATCATGTCATGGTTATAACAAAATCCTTTAATCAATACTTGCTCCTTCTTTTTTTTTTTTTGGAATAAATAAAAGCATTTCTCGGAAGAAAAAAAAACAATGGTCAGTCTAATATTTAACACTTAACACCTGGTAGGAAAAGAAAGACAAATACAAATATCATATAATTATTCTACCAAACTCAAATATAAATAAAATTAACTAACATTTACCCTAATTAGAAAAGATCTTAACGATATTAAAATTTATTAAACACGTTTCAGATCAAACATTATTTTTTAAAATATTCTTCAATTGAGAATTTCATATCAAGAATAGTTTTTTTATTAGAAATAGAATCTCAAATAATTGAAGAATATTTTTGGGATGGTATCATAAAATAGGGAGAAAATAAAATTGTTAAATTTGCTTATATTTGAGTTTATTTTTTTTCTTCTTATAATTGAATCTAGAGAAAGTATAATGTTATAAGAAAATAAAATAAAAAATAAAATATTTTATATATATATATATATATATATTATTACTTAATTTTTTTCTCTTCTTTTCTTTATAAATCATTCTAATTTTAAGTTATCTAAATATAAAGTGGTTAAAATTCTTTTAGGATCATTATATTATTGGTGTAAAGTATTTATAATCTATCATAGAGTGTGTGGATCAACTGATACAAAATTGTTCTAATTTAACTAGTGATTTTAAGTTCAAGTTTTGACATACAACTACATTAAATACTTAAAGAAAAATTTTCATTACCCATAATAGTCTTGCCCAGAAATATTTTCCTACTTTAGCCATTTTTTTCCACTCCACAATAAATGTATGAGTAAATTAATTAAAGATTAAGAGATAAATAAGAGTAGGCAAATGCTAACTAGTGCCCTTAGGGCATTTGTTAAAAAACTTAACCAAAAATGTTTTTATTGGGAGTGGAAAATTACACTGCTCATGATCTTTTTCACTTTCTCCTATAATTTACACAATAAATATTTTCCTTTTCAATTTCTTAATCAATGCTTTAAGGGTATTGGTTAGCAAGACCCATAAAAGTATAATTGATAAAAGAATAGTTTATGTGATCTTGAACTTTGCAAACGACATATATATAGAAACAAAAATTATCAAAAAAATCGACAATTAAAAAGCAACAGAGATATACTAATGTTTAATATTAATCAACACAACTTACATGTGAATCATGTTTGATCTAGACGGGAGTATTCACAATCTTGTTTAAATGTGAGTCTTTTTTAGATAACTAAGGAAAAATGAACCCCTCGACCCACCTCGGCCGGCCCCATGACGACTACACTCGCCTTTAGTCTTTTCGTGCTTATGCACTTAAGACTATAAGGCTATGTATCCCCTCGGCCCACCTCAGTCGACCCCATGCACTCAGACCCAATACTCGATCGACCCATTAGGTTTACCAGGCCACAACAACCTCCACATGTGTTTGTTACACGATTGGTCCTTAAGTTACATAGGATGTCCCTAGAGCAACGCCCTGGAATTTCGATAACTGAAAATAGATGTTTGATGTAATTCTTGCATTGTTTGATTAATTTGGATTAGTTGAGGTGTTGTGTGAATTATTTGTGTGATTTCTTGGTGTGAATGATTACGTTATGTGGAGTTTGTTTGACCTATATTGGATTTGTGAGATGTTAAGTTTGACCCAAAAACCTGTTTCGGTAAAACCACAATCCCAGACTCGTTAATTGTTGAATCACCTTCAAACTTGAACTGCAGGTTTGTGACTCACGTCTGCACGTTTTGATCGTTGGAATTTTCCAAATAATATCTTTGGATAACTCACATAGCGAGACAAGTGCGCTAAGCGCAATTCCTAACCCAAGAGGAAAATTCCCTTAGTGAAACAAGCGCGATAAGCTCAATTCCCAACCCGAGAGGGAAATTCGCTTAGCGAGACGAGCACGCTAAGCGCAATTCTCAACCCGAGAGGGAAATTTGCTTAGAGAGACAAGCGCGCTAAGCATAATTGCAACTCGAGGAGGTAATTCGCTTAGCACAGAATGTCACGCTTAGTGCCAAAAGTGAAGTTTTGCATAATGAGGCGAGCTTGCTAAGCAAGATCTATATATTATAAATATGTCCAACAATGTAAAGATATGTGTTTTCATCCCCCCTCTCTAAAAACTCACGCCCAAAACCCTAACACCTCCTCCTCCTCCTCCACCACCGACAACCACCGGTGGCCGCCACAAGCCATCGTTGCTTGCCACCAGACCACCGTATGGAGAGGAACACTTTAATCGGAGTGGGATCTCCATAATCCACCTCAAGGATTCGGTAGAGGATGAAGCTCTCAACTTTTCTTTCGTGGTTTTCTTCAAGGTAACCATGACTTCCTTGACTTCTCCTAGTTAGTTTGAGCTTCTCTTAGTATCTCTTGTGATTTGGGCACCGTAATAGGATGCTTTTACACTTCCTTTGATCAATGGACGTGAACGTTGCAAGAGCTACTTACTACCCATTTGGGCATCGTATCCAATGGGTAGTAAGTAGAGGGGCATACAAACTTCGAGTGCTGATAAGAGCTATTATGCCGAGGACATAAAATGTTGCAAGTCTTCACTTCTACTACAACTAGGCCCCACCATATATAGGTGAATGCCCGCCCGTTTTTTCATAACTTTGATCATTTCAATATTGCTTTTATTTCAATAAAGTAGGGTTTGATTCAGATGAGGGGTGCCAACCTTGTTGGAATTCCTCCTCTGAATGTTGATTGTGTTAGAGGTCCCGACCTAGTTGGGATTTCTAAACACCAGTTCGACCACCCACCACACACATTTCATTTGTTGAGATTGTTTTCATTTAATAAAACAAGGCATTCACTCATACGTAGTTTCTTTTATATTAATTTGCGTTCACAAAATGCCATTTGTACACGGTCAGCAATAATAAAGACAATCATTTGTACATGGTTGATAGCAATAAAATCGCCATATGTACACGGTCAGTAACAGTAAAGACTGTCATTTTTACATGGTAGATAATAATAAAGATAGTTATTTGTACATGGCTAGCAACAATAAAACTGTCGTTTGTACATAGTTGAAAATAGTAAAGAGCATCATTTGTACACGGTTGACAATAATAAAGACAATTATTTGTACATGGCTGGCAGCACTAAAACCTTCATTTGTACATAGTCAGCAATAATAAAGAAAGTCATTTGCACATGGCTGGTAGAAATAAAACCGTTATTTGTACATGGTCGACAATATTAAAGATCATCATTTGTACACAATCGACAATAATAAAAACAATCATTTGTACATGGTTGACAACAATAAAACCTTTAAATTCCATTCATACACAACTAGTATTACCAAGGACCTTTGCTTAAGTTTATTTTCAAAACCTTGAAGTTAATCAACAGTTGACAAGTTGGAATCAAAGTTTGATTTATTAATAACTTAATTCATTATTCTTAAGTGATTCATCATTGGTCGATTGTCGTTAGTTGGAATCAACCTTTGATTTATTCATAACTTAGTGCATTATTCTTAAAGTGATTCATCAACAGTCAACAGTTGACAAGCCGTAATCAATCTTTGATTTATTAATAACTTAACACATTGTTCTTAAGTGATTCATCAACGGTCAAGTATTGTAATCCGCCTTTGCATCTAAATACGCAAACCCAAGACATTCGTAACTAAGCAAATACCTTTCAAGATAGTGAAAACAAAGCATACGATATTTTCATCAATATTTCGCCAACCTGGCAATTACATCAAAACATTAAAAGCTAAACACTAGTAGGGCTCCTCAACCAACACACTAAAACAATCTAAACATACATTCACTTGGCCACGTCCACAATTTGGCCATTCACCACTTCCTTAAAGGGATTGATGACCGAGAAATCAAAATCTGGAGCAATAACCCTAACTTGCTCTATAGCGACATCAAAACTAGCAATAAACTACATCACCGGTTCATATTGGCCGCTGTCATACCCTAATTTCGTTTGGGAACTATCATTTGTTGATCTTTTGATTCTTGTTAGTCGAATTATGGTGTTGAACGCCAGTTACAATACAAAGGAAGGAACCATTCGGTGTTTCGATCAGGAAGACAAAAGATACCAAGAAATGAGGGCAAAATGGTCTTTTCCTTGTTTTTCCTGGGCCCCAGCTCGCCCAAGCCAACATTTGGCTCACTTGGGCCACCAAATAACTTCAAGGCTAAGTGACTAGCTTGCTTGGGCGAGCTCCAGCTCGCCTGGGCAAGCTCACTGCTTCAGGGTTAGGTTTCAGCTCGCCTGGGTGTGCTGCAACTGCCCCAAGGTGGCCTTTTGCCTATAAATAGGCATCCTAGGGGTGTTTTAAAGTTTCCAAGATTCAAAAGTGGAGGGAATTGAGAGAACTAAGAAAGAAAAAGAAGAAAGAAAAGGAAACGAAGTTGAGGCGCTACCAAATCATGACTGCAATCATTCCCTACGTTGTTTTCTTGTTTTGTGTTCTTCATTTGACCGTCGGTTAGTTTTATTTTTGAGGATTGAATGTGATCTATGTACCCTTAGGGGTCCCCCTTGTTATTATGTGCACATCCATCTTCTCCATCTATCATTGGAGATTTCGTTTTTCTTTGTAAAGTTCAATCTTAATCGATCACTAGTGTTGTAAAGTTGTCTTTAAAGAGATTGAAAGTTAATAAACAAAACCAAGATAAAACCAACTCATGACTAAATTCTTTTTATCAAATATCACTTGAGATCATTTCAAGGTCCAATGCCTTAACGATTCTCTCTGCTTTTCAAATTTAAAAGATCGTTTCAAGGTCTAACTCCTTAACAATTCTCTCTGCTTTTCAAAATTTAAAACATCATTTCAAGGTCCAACACCTTAAACGACTTTTTGTTCGCAATTAAAATGAATCTTTCAAAAACATAAAAATAAATTTAACACACAAATATTTAGACTAAAAGAACTATGTAGGTCTGAATTCTTCATCGCACCTGAGGATATATAGGAGCAAGGGCAACACCCTTGTCGACCCCTAAAAAATAAAAAAAAATATAAAAAGGGAAAAGTAAATAATTTTGAAGTCACATTGTGCACACTTGATTAAAGGCCGCCGTCCCTTGTGACGGAAACGTGGGGTGCTAATGCCTTCCCCATGCGTAAACAACTCACGAACTCTTATTTTCAAAATTTGCAAACCTCTTTTTGGTTTTTCTAATGTTTTCCTCGAATAAACGTTGGTGGCGACTCCACTGGTTTTCTCCCTAGGAGACTAACGTGCTTTGACTCATCTATTTTTCTTTTTGCCGTCCCTTCATGAGGTAGGTTGCGACAACCGCCAACACTTTGCCTTTCAATTTGAGAACCTCATCAACAGTAGCCTTGGATTCCACTTCCAAGGATTTACCTTAACCTCCATCCCCTCATTCTCCTTCTTCACCACCGCGAGGCTGCCGAGGATCTCATTCTCCTTCTCAGTGAGCAGCTGTTTTTCTTTTTCTAAATTAACCTTAGCTTGGTAAAAAATAATGTGCTTGGCCTTAGCATCCATCGCTTTCTTCCTAAGCCTTTTGACCTCCGCTGCCAGACGCGACTTTTGGACATTGAGAGCCTCCTTCGCCTTCATCAGATCTCGACCTCGATCCTTAACTACGTAAAGAATCGCACTAAGTCAATTGACCTCAGCATTGGCACATTTACGGAAGGTCAACCTCTCTAAATCTAGGTGGTCGGCCTCTGACATGTTATGGGTGTAATTGGGAACGGAGTGGGGGAAGGAAACATCCAAAAATGAGCTCCCCTCATTTTGAGGGTTGCCAAAATACATGGGGTTCTAGTTGTTCCCCATCTCCTTCATTAGTGATTGTCCTTTATCCTTGCAGATACAGTAGGACGATTGTCTTTTAACCCCATTTCAATTAATGGTGGGTTTCCGAGTTTGGTCCAAACCTTTTTTCTAGAGACCAGGGTTTCTCCACGGCAACTGTGAACGAATCTTCCAAGATGCCTTGAACTAGAGTTGTCTCAGCAGTAGCAGTAACTGCGGCGGCCTAATTGGCTTTCTCCTTCTTCGCAATCAAGTGAGCCATCACCTTTCTTGAAGGTGCCATACTTTTCTTGGACGACTTTTCTACAAGACAAAAACAAAAGAGTGAGGAACGACCAACAATTGCCAAAAAAAAGTGACAATATTTCTATGTGACTGCCTAAGATATTTACTGATGAACACCCTTAGATTCACCGATCGATACTCCAACTCGATGATACATGAATATTTGAACATTGTAGCAAACAAAGTTAATTGTTTCTTGAATTCAATATCCTCTGGGTCAATGACCGATAAGGCCTCCAACTCGTACCTACCATGATTATAAGGTTCACTCGTCTACTGGCTTGGAAACCCGTCAAATAGTTCCACCACCATCTCCTTCGTAGCCCTTACTTTGAAAAACCTACCTTTAAGATTCTTGTATGACGTTGTATACAACGTCAATATCCCTTGTCCATCGATGCTATTTAAAGACACCCAGATGGTCTTCTTTGTGTTGGTAAATTCAAAGAAATTAAAGAACTTTCCTAGGGTTGGCATCAAACCTAGGGCTTTAAACAAAGTCTAAAATGCCTTCACAAATGCCCAACTATTAGGATGAAGCTACGCCAGCGCGACATTCAACTTCCTCAACACCCACTTCTTGAAGGCGGTTAAGGGAAATCTAAGCCTTAATTTAGCAAATATAGTCTCATAAAAGAACTAAATGGGTTTTTCATCCCCTGCAGACCAGTGCATACGGGCTCCCCGGTCATACATGGTTACACGATGACCATGTCATCATCGCCGTTGGTGGTGAGAAGTAATTCCTCCTTCGCTCGTACCAATATGGGCCAATCGATATATATCCACTTCTGTTGCACCACCTATGGCTTGGCTCACGGGTACAAGCTCTCATAATTTACCTCTATTTCAAACCCTTCCCATACCACTCTCCTTCTACCCACCCCTAAGAATCAGAACAATTAACCAAAAGATAGGGGTAGGTGCGCATACCTTCTTCCTTGGACAAGTTCACCCCCAATTTCTGCCCTTTCTTGAAACCACACCACCTTCACCGCTGTAATACTTTATCGAGAATCACCTTAAACCACCACAGAGAGAAGACAACGCAAGAGAGGAAAAAAGAATCTTGGAATTCTAAAGAGGTGTGAGGGGTACGTTTAAACATAGGGGTAATTATAGACCCCGTAAGGGTGAGTGAATGGGGGGAGACCAAGAGGTGCAATCATTACAAAGTGATGCGTCACCCCACACACAATGTTTCAAGACCCAATGTCTCGTTCCTAGGGAAATCCTTACCATTCCTAAAGCGACACCTGTACGACACATTTCATACGCTTGATGCCATTCAGACACTAGCAATCATGACTTTTCAAGGCCTACCAAAACAACACATCAACATGTCCCCTGTTGGATCAGCCGAGAATCTAGAAAGGGGGTGAATAAATTCTTGCAAAATCTTTACCAATTCTTTCTTTAATTAGATTAAAACAACTCATTTTAATTAATCAAAGTTTCTTCAACAAATTATATCAAAAAGATCATTATAAACTAGAAACTTCAATTATTATAACATGTGTGAAAACAGTTTTTATTGTCCTTTGAGATCAATTCCAATACCAAGATGAATTCAAGACTAAAAGTTAAGAGAATAAGAGAATCACACAAGAGTTTATGCTGGTTCAGTCCAATCAGGATTTACATCCTGTTGTTCTAAGTTCTCTTAGAACTTCCTCTACATAGAGAAAACAAGTTCAAACACTATGCACACACAATTCTTTAATAAAACTCTAGTCTTTCTCTTGAAACCTACAAAATAAAGACTTAGAATGGAAACTCTATCAATTATTTGAACCTCTTGGTAACCCTAATCAAGAATCACAATCCAAATGAATGAAAGATAAATGATTGAATACACCTGAATGTGTAAATCTTCAATATCTTCAAGTTTTATTCACAATGTGATCTATTCATGATAATAGAATGAATAATTCTTTGATCAACTTCAATCTTCAAACTAAATCTAGTGCAATCCTTTTAGAAGTCTCTCTTAAAATATTTTCTCCAAGACTAAACAGATCAAGAGTCTATAATAAAGAAAACACATAGGGATATTCATAAGTTTTGACAGATAAAACATATCTAATCCATTATAAAATCAAGTAATTGATTAATTCGTCAAAATATTCTTTGTTCTACATTTCCAAAAACTGAATAATCGATTATCAAATAGGGTAATCGATTAATTTGTTTCAGTTTGAGTATCTTTGTTTCTTCTGTGTTGTCTAGGTAATCGATTATCATGTGTGGTAATCAATTATAGAATCACACAGAGAGTTTCTCTTTGTTTCCAAGTGTTGGATAATCGATTATCAAATGAGACAATCGATTATCTTAAGTTATAGATCATTCATTCTTCTGAAACTGGCTTGGACACTCAATTACCAAGGTAGGAAATCAATTAATTTGATACTTCTAGCCAAATTTCAAGTAGAAGTATGTTCTTAGGAAACTTAGAGAACTTGAATACTTTATTCACTTCATATTTGATCAACACTAAGCATGAAAAAGACTTAGACTATATCTCACAAATGCCTAGTCTTAAAACACTCAATATAAATGCCTCATCTATTAAACATGTTAGGCATTGCAAAATTATCAAATTAAAACTAAAATTAAGGGTTTCAAGCTTTGATCTAACATCCCTTAATCAAATTTCAAAATTCCAAGTTTTTCCACTTCTTGGTGTGCACCACCTCGGTTGCCCACACTGCTCTTAGTCTTTTTGTACTCATGCACTCAAGACTAGAGGGTTGTGTACCCCCTTGGCCCACCTCAGTCGGCTCAGTGACAACCACACTTGCCTTAGTCTTTTTGTGCTTATGCACTCAAGGTTGGGAGTTGTGTACCTCCTCGACCCCATCGCCGACCACACTCACCCTTATTATTTTCATGCTTATGCACTCAAGATTGGGGGATATGTACCCCTCGGTCCACATCGGTTGGCCCTATGACAACCACACTCACCCTTAGTCTTTTTGTGCTTATGCACTAAAGACTGGAGGATTGTGTACCCCCTCAACCCACCTTAGTTGTCACCATGCACTTAAACCTGATACCCGACCAACTCATTAGGGTTACTAGGCAGCAACAACCTCTGTGTGTGTCTATTACATGGTTAGTCCTTAAGTTACACATGATGTCCCTAGGGAATTTGGGGATGCTAGTTACATCATGATAGAATAAACTCTCCCGAAAGCATCAAATATGTTAGTTGTAACTCACACCTATATGTACCTTATCAATTAAACCCAGGAGGTTAGGTTACATTTGACACTTGAATGCTCTTGTGCTAGGTTTCCTTCCTTAAGGCTTGACCTGGTTAGAGGAAACAAAGTTCCTACAAAATCAAACCAAAGAAAGAAATTACACTCTTTAGGAGGGTTATCATAAAACACCCACCCTTACAAAGAATGGTGCAACTTTGAAGGTAGGCTGTTCGCCATAACATTGGCTTCACATAGCACATGGTTGATCTTCACGTTTTAAGATTGTCTCAATAACAACCTACCATAATTAAGTAGCCCTGAATATGGATGGGAAACAAGAAACCCATGATTCGAGAAGTTAGTCGCGGACATGGAATTAGTCTCCAATCACACCTCCTTGAACCTAAGTTCCCACACATGTTTAAGAGTAATAATCAACCCTCAAATCTTTGCTTCCATGATAGAACATCATCCCAAATTCCTAGTGAACCTATTAATCTACCGACTATTTGCATTATGAAGCACCCCACAATAAGCACCCCTCTCACCACCTTGAATAATAGATGCATCCATGTTGTACTTAAAACACCCCTCAATGGGAGGCTGCCAAGCAACAAGCCTACCCTCCAAAGAAGGATGCTTATGCACAAAGACTTGCATAGCTTGATCAGTTTGCATACTAGTGAAGATAGCTCTATTAATGATATCATTGACCCTCCAAGGAGCATCATTAAATATAAGATCCATAGCATAATACCAAACAGGGTTCTCCAATCACCAGGGTCCTTGGTAAGATTCACCTTTACCTGATCAAATAGACCAACAAAGAAAAACGCTATCATATCAAAGTGATACAAATTGAACAACCCCAGTCTAAACCTCCTCAACTAATGAACAATCCCATAGGACAAGGAGAGAATTTGGAGTTATCATGCCACATAACACACATAAGTTCTCATCTACCAACCCACACTCCTCTCTTTTAACATTCATCTTCAACCCATCTTGCAACACCATCCAAATAAAGCACCTTACCCAATGAAGCCTTTTTTCCAATCTGAAACAAACTCATGACTAAACCCATTAATATAAGCAAAATTGGATAGAACATCAAAAGTCAGCTTAACTAAGAAATGACCATTAGGCATCAAACCCTAAATAGGCTTATCTTCACCTCTCAACAAATGAGGCATAGGATAAGCAAGGATATAAAGCAAATGGAGGAAGAAAATAATAGATCCTATCTATATCCCACCCTCCTTGCTGGTTAACATAGTCGACCACTTTCCCTGAAGGCAATCACACATTAGTCCAAAAGTGCACAAATTTTTTTTCCCAATACCCACCCAATAGCCTTTACAACATCCTTCCAAACCAACATTATTTCCTTCCAAGTATAGGAATCATTATTAGAGCAAGTAACTCACAGGATAACACCATCTCCACGATTATATTTATGTTGAAGAACATGAACCCAAGACTCAAAGGATTTCACCATTTTCATTAAGAAAGCTTTATTAAAGTTATGAAGGTTTGAATCCTAACCCCTCATCCTCTTTCGGCCTACAGATAATCTTCCAAGAGATTGTATGCTAACCTCTCCCATCTTGATTATCATTCCAAACAAAATGACGTTGTAGCTTCTCTAATTCTTCACACACCCTTTGGGCACCATAATTGATTTGATGGTGTAGGCTGACATGGCTTGGATCATCGACTGAGTAAGGGTTACTCTCCCAACCAGAGCATGCTGGGAAGCCTTCCAAGATGATAAGCGTTGTTGGGATCTCTAAATAATATGATGATAATGTTAAGTAGTCTCCCTAGCATGCAATAACAAAATTCCCATATACTACTTCCCAAGGTCCAATGTCAACTTAAATCTAGCCCATGGCTATAAGCCGATCACTCATGCTTGTAGCTTGAGAAAAAGCCTCCAAACAATCTAACACCACTTGCATCTAGTGCTCTGATGCCTCCTCAAACAACAAGAGGTCATATGCAAAAAATAGATGAGAGATACTCAACCCTCCATTGGCAAACTTTAGAGGTTTCTACATCCCTTCATCAAGCTCATGTTGGATAAGGTGTGAGAGGCATTCTACACATAAGACAAAGATGTAGGACGAGATCGGGTCCCCTTACTTGATACCTAGAAAGATACAGAGGATAAACTCTGAAAAATCAAATCCAGAAAAGGTTGTTGGAATCCCAAGTCACGAAAAGTGTCAATGACAAAGGACTATTTGAGGTTATCATAAGCCTTTTTCAAATCCACTTTATAGCCATGAACCCATGCTTCATCTTAGACTGCCTCATAAAACAACATGCCTCTTGAACCAAAATAACATTGCTCCTACCCTACCTACTAGGAGTATAGCTCCTCTACCAAGGGGAGATCAATATATCCATGAAAAACTTTAGTCTCAAAGCAATGATCTTGGTGATCACTTTATAAACCAAGTTTCAGAGACTGACCAGCCTATACTCCCTCACATGTGTAGGCTTATCCGACTTTGGGATAAGAACTATAAAAGTCTCATTAAGAGTTGAAATAGACTTAGGGTAAATAAAAGCTTCCCTTACCCTAGCACAAAGATAGCTACATATAGTTTCCCACTAAGATTGGAAAAAGAAGGGGTGCAATCCATCTGGATTGGGAGATTTGAAGGACCCATAGAAAACAAAACCACTTTAATCTCAAAATCCAAAAGGATATCCCGAATCAGATTAATCTCATCCTGAAGGAGCTTCGAAAATCTATCAATCAGGGCCAATCAGCTATAGGTAGATCATCCTTGTAAAGGTTCTCATAAAAATCAGAAATATGACCACACCCTTTACTTCATACCCATTATTCTTTAAGGTAAAAAATAGACTTCCCTTTCTTCCTGGTTATAATTGATAGGAGATAAAACCTAGTATTTCTATCACCAAAATGCAACGGTCCTTCCTCATCCTTTGATACCAAAAAAGTTCCTCATGGTGGAGCGCTTTTCGGTATTCCCTCCAAAGCTCATGGTGAAAATTCCCCAAACCAACAAAGTGATGGTTCTTCATGTACGATCAATACCTTCCATCCTAGCTATCAACCTCTTCTTAGTATTAAAGATATTCTCGAAATGATTATAATTCCATTCCCTGAGATGACCCTAAAGCACAAAAACAACATTATTCCAAGGGAGAGAGTCACACCAAGCATTTTGAACTATGCTTCAAAATGAAGGGTCAACAACCCAATTGGCCATGAACCTAAAATCATTATGCCCATAGGACGAACAAAAGGAAGGATTCATATTCAGGAGGAGAGGCCGATGGTTGAACTTAAAGAAAGTTAAATTGGGGGGATTTTTGACTAGTTTAATGTGTTTTCTTAAATTTACTTGAAGATTGATTTTGATAATCATTTTTTTAAAAGTTTTGATCACCATGTAATTATGATGATTGGTTAACTTAAAGAAAGTTAAATCGGAGGAGTTTCTATTGGCACTACCATTTTTGCCATTGGTACTACCCACATGGATGCTTTTTTGGTTTATCCCAAAATTAGCCCTTGGACAAAAACACAACGGAATCGTGATTCCGTTGTGCTGTTGGGCGTGAAAATAAATTAATAACAAAATCCAGATTTTGTTATACACTTTTACAACATAATCACATTTTTGTTGTGTTGTTTTTCAAACAGAAAAAAAAAACCACTACAAAAGTATGATTTCATTGTGTTCCTTAACCCAGAACACAAAGAAATCATAATTTTGTTGTGTATAAAAAACAAAAAAATAAAAATAAAGTGCTTACCTTTAGGGGTAGTAATGAAGAGAAATGAGAGAGAGAGAGAGAGAGAGAGAGTTGAAGGGAGAATGAGAGGGAGGAGAGAAAGACATATGAGAGTAAGGGACATAGAAGTTTGAGAGGAAGGGAGGGAAAAGGTGGGGTGAAACTGCCATAGGGGCAGTTTGGTCTATTCATACTACTTTTCAAAAAGAGTTAGTGGGAATAGCAATTGTGGTAATGAAATAGTAGTTCCCTTAAATTGGTGATGATTTTGAATCAGGAGTTGTTAGGTGCACCCAACAACATTGCTGGTGCACCCAACAATTATATAAATAGGCAAAATTGCCCTTGTTAAAAAAATGCGAGTACCTTCATACGGAAGAACCTTCTTCCGTATGAACTTATGGAAAAAGGTTCTTCCGTAGGTTCATACGGAAGAACTTCTTCTGTAAGGTTTTTTTTTTTTTTTTGCAAATTATTTGTGACAAATTAATTTAATGCATTAAATATTTTTTATTTAATTCGGGTTACTATTACAAAATTTAATGTATTAAATATTTTGTAATAATAACCCGAATTAATGCATTAAATATTTTTTTATTTAATTCGGATTACTATTACAAAATTTAATGCATTAAATATTTTTTATTTAATTCGGGATACTATTACAAAATAAAAATATTTATTTAATATATATTAAATTTTGTAATAGTAAAAAAAATTTGTGATAGTAAATATGTTTTATTTTTAAAAAATATACGGATTAAAAAAATATACAGGTTATTAGCATAACGCTCTAACCAATTGAGATAATGAGCCAATTACGTTATAAAATAAATAATGTTACTATACATAACACTAAAATTTATAATGCATATTTAATGCGCATGTAAATTTTAATAATAAATTTTGTGACAATTAATTTTGATATAAATCATACGAATTATTTAATCCGTATATTTTTTCAACAATAAAAAATATCTACTATCACAATTTTTTTTACTATTACAAAATTTAATATATATTAAATAAATATTTTTTATTTTGTAATAACCCGAATTAAATATACATTAAATTTTGTAATAGTAACCTGAATTAAATAAAAAATATTTAATGCATTAAATTTTGTAATAATAACCCAAATTAAATATGCATTAAATTTTGTAATAGTAATCAGAATTAAATAAAAAAATATTTAATGCATTAAATTAATTTGTCACAAATAATTTTTTTTAAAAAAAACCTTATGGAAGAATCTTCTTCCGTATGAAGAAAATCTTCTTATGGAAGAACCTTCTTCTGAATAAAATCTTCATAGGAAATGTACTCACGTTTTTTAAAGAAGGACAATTTTGCCTATTCACATAATTGTTGGGTGCACCAACAATGTTGCTGGGTGCACCTAGCAACTCCCTATTTGAACCTGGCTTTCAGCCCAAAAATTCCGCTGGATTTAAAGTCTTAAATTGATATTCTTATTATAAAAGCTTTAAACAATTGCAGTTAATTAATTAAAATGAATTTAAATTTAAATAATTACATAATTTTAACTAGTTATAGAATAAACGAGAGATGTAAGTGTAGAAAGAAGAATTTTTTTTATTGTTGTTGGTCACAATGAGTTTCTGCCCCTTTATGTTAATCGGGATTGAAATTGAAAAAAAATTGTGACAATTATTTATGTCTTCAAATAAGTAGTTATTAAAATTGAATTAGTTAGTTGTTTTGTCCATTGAGCTCGAATAAAAATAATTTGACAATCGGCTAAGTTAGATAAGTATTCGGCTGAAATTACTAAATAAGTAGAAAAAAATTGATTCATTCTCAATAATAATTACATTTTTACAAATATATGTTAAATATTGATTCATTTTTACAAATATATTCTAAATAAGTAGAATTGGTAGCAAAATTTTTAAAAATGAACACTTAAAAATATATGTTAATTTTGACAATTCTTAGTTAATTAAGGAAGACACTACGATTTTAGCGACAAGTATAAACTGCAATGAAAAGTGTTTGTAAGTTTATTTCTTAAAAGAAAATGTTATTTTAGAGTACAAATTTCTTATAAAATTATAGAAAAATATTCAAAGTAATATTTTTGGTTGAAATTTTATCTGATTTACCACGTCAAAAATGAATTTTTCTCAGTAGTTTTTTAATAATCATGTTATTGATATGAAATATGTTTTTTTTTTTCATTCATAATTGGTATTTAATTTTATAATTTAACTATATAGAGTACTAATATTGATAAATTATATCCACAAATCGAATTGCCATGATATTGTCTCACATGTTTTAAATTTTAATCGGATTGGGTTCGCACGCAAATAAATTGCGTTATCAAAATTAAAAATAAATAAGATCAACGATAAATCCATCCTAACCCTTTTCATAAAACACTTTTACTTGTAAGAAAATACAGCTAGTAGTTTTCTTTTCTTTTATGTAATTAAACTAATAACGACTTATTTATTTAACTTTCATACTATTTTTTCTTTTAGTGTATTTTAAGGTTTTTATTTGAGAACTAAAAAATATAATAAATTTTATATTTTAATAAAATAGTTATGATTTTTTAATTTTAATTTTAAAAAATTTTGAGACATTGACTCATTGCTTAAAAGTTTGAAGACCAAAACTATAAATGTAGAAAAATTGAAGGACTAAAAATATAATTTACTGTAAATAATGGTATATTCTAGTATTCATTTAATTTTATCTATAAATTAATTAACTATTAAGAGTATCTACAATCAGTGTTGTGAAAATTGATTCGACCATGGACTCGGTTGATATACTGAGTTAGTGGATCAGAGGTTCAATTGGTGGATCACTTATTGACCCCGCTGACTTGGTGTGTGTGTGTGTATATATATATATATATATATATTAAAAAAAATTTAAAATATGTAATATACCAAACAAAATGTGATCAATCTATATTTTTATACTCCAAAATTAAGTTTATTATCATGATCAAATTATAAATTCATTTATTATTATAAATTATTTTGTGTTTATTATAATTAAATAACTAAGAAAACTCTTATTTTTCAAGACTAAATACAAAAGTTATCGGATGACAATAAACAAGTACAATGAAGAAGTATAAAACACATAAATATTCAATCATATCATAACCAATATAATAATTAGTTATTATATATTATTATCAAAATAAAGAAAAATAGAATTATAAGAATATATTATACGTTATTCAATAATAAGCTATTAATAATTTAATATGTTATAGGATTTGTAAAAAAAATAACAAAAAAAAAAACCTTCTCAGCCGAGTCAAATCGAGCCAACTCGGTTCAGGTCATCGGGTTTCACCAAACCCTATCGGGTCAAATTGGGCTAAACCGAGTCACTTGTTATTCAAGTCCTATACCTAACTAGACCGTCTAGGACACTTAGTCCTGAACGAATTGGACTGACCAGGTCCAATTTTTATAACTTTGTCCACAATGCATAGTTATTTATATGGGTTATTTATTATAATTTTGTGGGCCTTACAATTCCATATAGATTTAAGCATTTTAAATAAAATATTCCAATGTTAAGATTGCTTAAGTGAATACTTAAATTAATTTTATGGGCCTTATGATGTTGACAATATATTATTTATGGTATAATGTTGTTAAGTAATAATTGTTTATATAAACAATGGTACTTATTCCGGTGGAAACAAAAGCTTAAATAATATTACATAAAGTTAAACAACTCATGTAAGACCTCTCATGGAAGATATTTATATAAGCAACTCCACATTATATACTCCAATAAAAAAACTTAAACAATTTTACTTAAAGTTAAATAACTCATGTAAAGACCTCTAATAATTAATTGAAGATGCTATAAGTAAGAAATAAGAGAGCCACAACTCATTCCAGTATTTTAATTTCTAGCAAAAGATTCAAGAAGCAATGTTAGTTACTTAATTGAAGAAGCGATGGGTTTGGGTTTAGGGGCTATTTTCTTTGTCCCAGTCGAACTAACTTCACTAAATTCCTTTTCTACTTTATGTTTATTCATCCGCTGCTTGCAGATACAACAGAATGAAGGCCTATGTGTAAAATTTAAATTCAACATTATCTGAATATTTCGAAATCCAACAGCAATTTGGAACATGGTCGGCTGATAATATAGTTACCTCCGGCAAATTTTCTACGCCCTCGCTGAACCCTACTCGGATAATCTGTAACTTATTATACTTTAATTTTATGCTTAAATATATTTTTAGTTAAAAAAGTAAAAGAAAACGCAAGGCTATGATGGAAATACTAAAAGACAGAAGAATGAAATTGGTTTTCCTTATCTCATATTGAAGAAGGGAACGTACATATATACAGCCTGTGAAAAGAAAAGATACAAAAGGGAATAACAAAAAATATACACATCAGGAGATTCTGGATCCTAGTAACAAAATGCAGTTATGAATAGAAACAAAATAGAGAAAAGGAAAACAGGCTCTACAACTGTACAAAGTAATATGGGATAATCTTCTGTTTAATTGTGATTTTCTTCTCCTTTTAGCCCCCCCCCCACAAGCTGGAGGTTCAAAGATATCGTGAAGCTCAAGCTTGGAAAGATTTGATTGAAACAGTTTTGGGGAAAGCGCTTTAGTGAACATATCTGCGAGTTGGTGGGAAGAGGAAACCGGAAGGAGGTTCATGAGTCCAGAAAGAAGTTTTTGTCGAACTAGATGGCAGTCAATTTCCAGATGTTTAGTCCGTTCGTGAAACACTGGGTTTGTAGCAATGTAGAGGGCATTTTGGCTATCACAATATAGTGCAGGATGTTTGGAATGGGGAACATGTAAGTCTCTAAGTAAGTAAAATAACCATTGTAGTTCACAAGTGGTTGAGGCGAGGGCTCTATATTTAGCCTCTGTAGATGATCTAGAGACTGTAGATTGCTTCTTTGTTTTCCATGAAACCAGAGAATTACCAACGAAGAAACAATATCTGGTGACTGATCGACGAGTGTCAACACAGGTGGCCCAATCTGCATCACTAAAACCAGATAGTTGGAAAGAATTATTTCTTCGGAAGAATAATCCCTTCCCAGGAGTAGCCTTTAAATAACGAACAACTCTCAAGGTAGCTTGAAAATGAGTTTGAGTAAGAGCAATCATGAATTGACTGAGCTGTTGGGTTGCAAAAACAATGTCCGGACGGGTACTGGTTAGGTATATCAAACATCCAACCAACCGCCTATAGGATAAAGGATCAGCAAGAGCTTCACTGGAATCATGGTGGAGGCGAAGAGAGGTTTCCATTGGTGTGGAACATGGTTTGGAGTTTAAAAGACCTACATCTAAAATCAAGTCTAGTGATGGTATGACCTGTTACCTTTGTGAAAAGGTTGTGATCAGCGTGAGCCTTCATGAATCCATAATGCTGCAGTAGATTGGATAGCTTGGCAAACCATTAGCGGTTGGCCTGTTTTAAGCCATAAAGAGATTGCTTCAGTTTTCAGCATTGAGATGGTTGATATCCAGAGACACCTGAGGGATAGTCATATACACCTCCTCATTGAGATCCCTATATAGAAAAGTGTTACTAACATTAAGTTGCTGCAAGTGCCAATGAGAAACGGAAGCTATGTCCAGAACAACCCGAATCGTGCTCATCCTGACAACAGGAGAGAAGATGTCGAGGTAGTCAATGCCTTCAATCTGGGAATAGCCTTTAGCCACCAAACGTGCCTTATAGTGCTCAACTAACCCATCTAAACCATGCTTGATTTTATACACCCACTTACAACCAATAGGTCTCACATGCGGCGACGTCTGAACAATGTCTCATGTCTGATTACGAACCAGAGCTTCAGAGCTTGAATCTTAGATTTCATGGCCTCCTGCCAACAACGGTGCTTTGCGGCTTCGCGAAAAGTTATGGGTTCTTGCTCAGAAGAGAGACTCATAAAAAAAAACACTTGTGAGAAGGAGATATACATGAGTAATTAACAACAGATTGGACAAGATATGATGTCTTTGGAGAAGATTGGTTTGATTGTGTTGAGCCATGGATGGGAACACGAGGACACGCGTTGCACTCATAGTCAACAAGGTAATGGGGACGATGGTGAGGTCGAGTGGAGCGGCGGGTGTGCTGGGGTTCTGGTGGGGACTTCGACAGTGGAGGTGATGTTGGTGTGGATTTGGAACTGCTACATGGAGAAGGAGGTATAGGAGAGGTAAGAGGTGATTGGATGAAGGGTTGTGGGATATGTGGGTCGTCGGCTGAAGGTGGGGATGATGTGGAGTTGGGCTGAGGTGGGGTGGTGTAGTCAGAAAAATTAGTGGCTGGTAATAGGCTTTGTTTATGAAACAGTTCATTGGAAGGAATTTTAGTAAATGGAAGAACCATCTCATTAAACAAAACATTATGTGACATGAAAATTTCTCTGGAATTTAAACCTGAGATGACATACCCCTTGGTTCTAGTTTGAAAACCCAAAAAAATACCTCGTCTAGCTCGAGCATCAAATTTTTTACAAGGAGGATGTGTGGATGCATAACATAAACAACCGAAAACTTTCAACATGGAAAAATCTGGGTTCTTTTTATGTAATAATTTATAAGGGGTTTGGTTTTGAATTATGGGTGATGGGATTCGATTAATAATATAAACAACATGTTTAATAGCATATGACCAAAAATATTTTGGAATTTGAGATTGAAACATAAGAGCTCTAGCAACATTAAGAATATGTTGATGTTTTCTTTCGACACGACCATTTTGTTATCTTGTTGAAAAAATTCAAGACCGTTATTGGATCTAACACGTTTAATTGTGATTTGAAATTGATTATCAATTAAAACGATGAAGTTTTGAATTTGTGTTCTAACTTCTCCTTTTGATCTTAGAAGCACTATCCATGTATAATAACTAAAATCATCCACGATAGTTAAAAAATATTTGTGACCATGAATGGAAGGTTGAGAGAAAGGACCCCAAATATCCATATGAACCAAATCAAAAGGCTTGGAAGCTCTATTAATACTAGGAGAATACGACAATTTCTTTTGTTTAGCTAAGTGACAAACATCACAATTTTCTTCAATATGTTTAGAAATAAAAGAAAAAGTGGAATGAAGAACATTGAGACGTTTACCGGAAAGGTGACCTAGTCTAAAGTGCCAAAGGTTAGCGTTGGTAATGGGTGGGGTGGAGAAGTTATTGATGAAGGAAGCTTTAGGAATGACTTGGTTTATATCCTTGTTGATCTGCAAGTGGTATAATCCATGCTTCAATTTAGCCAAACCAATCATCTTCAAGGACTTCATTTCCTATATTTGGCAATGAGAATTGGAAAAAGTGAGAGAGTATTTTAGTGAAGACAAAAGCTTGGAGATTGAAATAAGATTGAATTTGAAGTTTGGAACATAAAGAACATCATGTATAATGAAATGTGGCGATAACTGCACATTTCCTGAAATATGAGCAAAAACAATGGAACCATTGGGTAAGTGGATACGCACAGGTTGTATTTTGGAAAAGCTTAAAAAATTATCAAAGGAACATGTAATGTGGTCTGTGGCCCCAGAGTCAATAATCCAGGGGGTGCAATTAGAAAAACAATGTGCAGTGTGTGCATTAGACAAAGAGCTTGGGTTAGTAGTGGTGCAAAAAGAAAAATGGGTACCAAAAAACATTTCAGGAGAGTCATTAGAATTGGACTTGGACACTTGAGAAATATTGACATGCTTAGGCTAAGGAGAAGCCGTGGATGGACTAGCATTTGTATTTGGTTTTTGTTGCTGAAGGAGACCTTGAAGTCCTTGATATTGGGCTCTAGTTAGGCTAAAGCCCAACTCGTTGGAATCATTGTCTTGACTAATCGAGGAATGAATGTGTGAATCTACTTCTTGTGTAGCGCTATTGACGACAACAGAGGAAGGAGAGTTGTCCCGGTTGTGAAACCTTGGTCGTCCGGGGTAATGCGGGTGACCAAGAGGATACCCGTGCTTGGAGTAACAGACGTCCACTGTGTGTTCGGTACAGCCACAGTAGATACACTTTTTGTTAGAACCATTGGTTCGGGCATTGACTCCTGCTGGTCCGCTAGGTCCTCTTATGCCGTGTCCCTTTCCATATGTCGACTGTCCAACATTGATGAAGGCATTTGGTTCATCAATGGTGGATGATGAAGAATGTTGACGCTCTTGTTGAGCTACCATGGAGAAAACACGATTACTAGACGGTAATGGGTCCATCAGAAGTATTTGAGAGTGAACAACAGAGAAATGATCATCTAAGCCTTTCAAAATACGTATTATGAAGTCTTGTTGATGATAAAGTTTTGTGGAGCATGTGGAAACATGGAAGGGACGAAAATTGTCGAGCTCCTCCCACAATGACTTTAGCGCTGTATAGTAATCAGAGACCGATCGGGAGCCTTGTCGGATACCGTAAAAATCACTTTGGGAAAATCGTTCTTGAAGGTCTATGTATATGTCTACGGCACGGTCAAGAAAAATAACACTCTGCACAATTGATGGTGACAAAGAGTTTAACAACCAAGAGATGATAAGGGTGTTATAGCATTCCCACGACAGATAAATGGGATCAGTGGTAGCTAGGACAGGTATTGTGCCATTTAAAAAACCCATCTTGTTTTTAGATGTTAGGGCCATTTTGATAGAGTGAGACCAAGAGTGGTAGTTGCTGCCAATCAAAGTTGGGGTGGCGGAAATAGAGGATGGGTTGTCACTAGGATGAATATAATAGGGGCTAGATGGGTCAAGACAAGGATTATAGGGTGAAAGTGCCGTTGTTGAATGTATTATCGTTAACATCAGTTTTAAAAAAACCGATGTTAACGTTAAATTTACAACATCGGTTATTTAAATAACCGATGTTGATAATAAGAATTACACCCAAAAAAATGTGTTAATGTTGAGAGTTAACATCGGTTTTTTGAAAAAATTGATGTTAAAGTACGTTAACATCGGTTTTTTTTTTCTTTTTTTACAGAAAATCGATGTTAACGTATGTGTTAGTGTTGACAGTTAACATTGGGTTTTTGGAAAAACCGATGTTAACGTACGTGTTAATGTTGAGAGTTAACATCGGCTTTTTTGAAAAACCGATGTTAATGTATGTGTTAATGTTGACAGTTAACATCAGTTTTTTGGAAGAACCGATGTTAACGTATGTGTTAATGTTGACAGTTAACATCGGTTTTTCGGAAGAACTGATGTTAACGTATGTGTTCACGTACGTTAACATCGGTTTTCTGTAAAAAAAACCGATGTTAATATACAAAACGTTAACATCGATTTTTTCAAAAAACTGCAAAGCTAGATTCTTTTGATAAAACTAGATTCTTTTGATAATCTACAACAGATATGCCCACTTATTCTAGTTATACAACATATGTCAATCAACTGCAAAGCAGGAGCTTCTCATAAAAAAAATTCTACTAATCAATGATGTTACTTGTTAAGCAATTAAGCAAGAGACTATAAACCGCTCATCAATACAGCAGTTAAGGGCTAATAATATAAACTTTTTTTGGATATGGCTTATAAGCATCATGATGTGCCATTATTTTCTCTTATTTCTTAACCCTTTTTGCACCATTTTAATTACTGATTAGTCTTAATTGTGAAATTAATCATGCAGTTTTATCATTTGGGCCTATTGGACTAATTTTGTGTTTTTAATTTAATTTCAGGAGAATTATAAGCAATTGGGCTTAAATCCAGAATTGGGCTCGGACTTGAAGAGAGCAGACAATTTTATCAAATCTTATCTAGACTTTATCTTATCTAAGATATTATTTAGATTTGATCTCATCTAGATATTATTTCATCTAGATCTTATCTTATCTAGATTTGATTTTATTTTATTTATGGGCTTGGATTTAAAACAGATCTGTAAGCTTTGGGGCCGAAAAACTATATATAACAACACTAAGGTTCAAGTTTAGGCTCTCTTCTCTTCTCTCTCTTCTCTCTTTTCTCCTATTTTTGTTTTTAGTTTTAGGCTCTCTTCTCTTTCTCCTTTTTTTTCGTTTTTGCAATTCCAGTTTCTGACTTTTCGTTTTAGCAATAAAATTTCGTTCTTCAATCTATAATTTTGTTCTCTATTGATTAATGGAAGGATAAGTCCACAACGTTGTTTTCTCTTGAGGATCAAGCATAGTTCTCTTTGAGGTTCTATTATCACTGTTAAATTCTGTTCAGTTTTTCCTCTTCACTAATTACTCTGAATTTGTTGCTATTAATTCATGCATGCTTAGTGCTTGATTAATTGTCTCTGCGCTTAATTTACGTTCATGCTTAATGATCATTTATGAGTAATTGGTGTATGTGTTGCTTAATCACATAATGAATGTCTTATGTTAAATTTTGCTTAGTAATTTAATTTAGGATTGGATTAAGTGGTTGAACTGAATAAGGATAAACTCTCGTAACCTAGGATAAGAGACTTGCTTGTGAATCAAGGGGAAGCAACATGTTTTAATTATGATATTTTCTAATTCACATCTATTCGCTGTTTAATTTACAAAAGCAAACAACCCCCCCCCCCAATTCGTTACTATTTTCCTACTGTCTGTCATGAACATTTGGTGTATCATTGCTCGTTGGGAAACGACCTAGGATCACTTCCTAGTTACTACATTTTAATGTTTATTTGATTCGGGTACGACCTCGATCACATCATAACTAACATAAATTCAGGATTTACTTCTATCATTAGTGCCTAAAATTGATGGATATCATCATCACGTCAAGAATTGTATATTAGCAACACCACCTAATTCCAAACTGAGAACAACATGCAATATCAAGAACATGGGTATAAGAAAGATGAATTTTATGCGTAAGCATTAACAAACACATGTAAAAAAGAAGAGAGCATAGAATTCACTTGCGAAGGAAATTTGACAGCCTCATTTCCCTTGATACTTCCTGCTAAAAGCCTAAAACAACTTTCTCTTGATATTATCGGCTCTCAAGCAATTAATTTAAGTTGCACTTGCACAGTTGCACCAAGATACCAAATCACCCCCACTACATTTAATACAATTTCATCCCCCTCCATAAAATGAATTTTGTACCAACTATGTAAACAAACTTCAAAAAAAGTATAATTAATTGGAACCGTTGAATTTAGGTCCATTTTTTGGTTAAGATTCTTAAGAGAACATTACTTTTCCATCTTAGTTTGTGAAGCAAAGTAATCATAATGATAATAAAGAGTAACTAAATCTGCTTGCCCAATTACACCTTCTTATAAGATATAATATAGTCCTAATAAATAATTGTCATCTGCTACTTTCTGTGAATAACTCCCATCAAACAGTTTCTAATATGAATCTAATACAAAATTGCTAATATAGGAAGTTATTTTGCATACACTCCTAATAATAAACACCTCTAATCCATCTATGAATCCTTCCTAACCCACTTGGATCTCAATTCCCATCACAACTCCTTTTGGTTGGACTACTTCTAGACTTAGGTGCCCTCACATCAAATGAATCATGTCTAACAAGCATATTTGTAGGTCTAACCATATGGTGAGAAAATTAGACCAACTGAGGAACCATCAAAATAAGCCTATAGGAGGAATCCAAGACGACAAATTCGTTCTTTAACACAAAGTGTAATGAAGGGAAGGGAAATGGTAACTGTAGGGATTGTATTTCTCAAATGCTGTATAAGAAGAAAAAATAATTCAGTATTTTAGAAACACATCAGGACTCAGGAAAGCCTATGGAATATTGCAATACTCAAACAAAACCCAATAATCAAAGAAATGCATCCCATGTCAATTTGTCTTGCATTAACAAAGAAGATACATGATTGACACATAAATATTGGACCAATTTGTTTATACTTAAAAAATGTAATTTTAAAATAAGTGCTTTTTTAATTAGAAGATAATATTTGCTTCTTAAAATAAGTAGAAAACTGTTTTTTTTTAGCAAATGCAGTTTAAACAAACACTATATAAACAAAAAAACTGCTTATTTTATTAAAATAAGTATTTATTTCAACAATTAAGTTTAAACAAACTGACCCAATTATCTAGACCAGTCACTGTTTAAGCAATTAAAATGAACAACCAGCAATTCAGTATCTAATCTAAATCATGCCTATGGAGCATATCTTATTTGAGTACATCAAGGAAACTACAGTTCATAATATCAGGTTATACTGCAAAGCAGTTTTTAATAGTAATTTGTTCCATTTGAAAACTATATAGATGATAAAAGAATCTCTAAAGAGAGAAAATAATGCAGCCTAGGATGAGTATGTTGGTATTTGACACTAACCACTTCTCCAAAACACAGTTGGGATCACAGCTATGGTTCAAAAAACGTGAAGTATTTCCTTCGAAAGTTGCATCTATTGTGAAGTCTACTTTTCCTCATCCTCAAGCGTCGAAGCTGGTTCGATTGATATCATTAATAAAACCTACATTCAAGTATTATAATGATTTAATATGTGAAAATTGATACTTCAAGGAAAACTCTTTTTCAAATGTCTTTTTAGAAATTAAATCATTGTCTTGCACAAAGCAACACCAAACACTTCAACTGCAACCATCTTAATTGGTTCTCTAGAGTGCTCACACTTCAACCCCAACTTCCATCATTGCATTTATTTCCTATGTAATTTGATAAAGTAGTATCTAATCATGTGATAGTTTGCATCTCACTGAATTCTTCAACATGCCTATATACATTACCTTTTTGAAAAACGTTGAGTATGTGTTGTCCCATATCAGTTTATAGCTTCCAGCCATTAACGTGCAAAAGTTCCCCTAACATTTTAGGCACAAAAACTAAGATGAGTACATACATATCAAATGGACTGGGTGAGGGCCTAAGAAATTGAAGATGAGAATGGCTGATGAAGAATAACATCAGAAATGCTTATGGAGAAATCAATTGAGGATATGATACAGATAACAAAAGAGAAATATCATTCAAACTTACAGTTTTTTCCCCAGTAGGACTTACAAACTCCAAACTAAATCCAATATCCTGACAAATAATAAAAGATAGATCACTACAAAGGGACGCCAATGGAAAATATCATAACATTTTGAAATCAAGGTGCAGCAGCACAACAATAATACCATATTTATCTTGCCTTGTACCAATGAAAAATCCTATGCAATGTATGAGTTTACAGCATCAACAGAGAGTAAAACCTGAAGTAGGATAGAGAAACTTCTATCATATTAACATCATAAAATAGCACAAACATTTTCTTGAGTAATAACAAATAAAAGAGTCATAGATTCATTCAGTAGAAAATCCCAAATGAGATAACAGTAGCACTAAATCATGCACAAATTACAAAGACAAAAAAGTTTATAAAGTGTGCAAAGAAATAATGTATAAATTAAATAAATTGACAACAATGCCAATCATGCTAGTAGTTCTACTAATGCTGTTAGGAGTCCCACATTGAGTGGTACTTAAGCCTTGAGACTCTCCCATGTCTAATCTGTTTCTGCAGGTTTGTGATCTCCTCTGTTCTGCTTCAAGACCTCCAATGTTGATCTCTTTCCTTTGTGTAGTTTGCATTTTGCAATTCACATCCCTATGCTATTGATTTGTTAATTGTGTCTTATGGTTAATGTGTGCCTAGACTATGCCACTTTGGCTTTTGATGATCAATGAGGAAAATGCCTTCAATATAGTTTGTTTTAGCAGTTGTATGTGTGCAGTATAAATAAAAATTCAAGTATGGTCACAACCGTAACTTGCTAATATCATAATAAAAAAAGACAAGTTAATAAATTTCACAAGCCTTGTACGTATACCTCATAAGTTTTCCCAGTTGGAACATTTATCTCTTTGTAGTCATCATTTTTCCTGAAATGAACCAACTTCAAAAATTACTTGAAAATAGAGAAAATCATACAAAAAAGTAAGATTTTCAATGAGTATATATAAAACATAAACATACTCAGGGTACAATTATCTACATTTATGTAAGCAGTCCTAAACTAAGCATAGAAATGTTATTCTCATTCTGTCAATATAAGGTAATGACACTTTATTCTTTGTATTGGTATTTTAACTTAATTATGTGTTCTTGATTTCAAAATTGAGGCATGTTTATAAACATTGCTTCAGTATTGATTTGGAAATAAACATTTTTTTGGGTTATTTATTTGAAGAAAATATGCATTGATAATGATTATTATAAATTATAGAATAAGGACGTGGAGAGAAAGTAGGGAAAAAGAGAACTAGGAAAAATAAATTGCCCAACACTGAGAGCCACATGGTTGATACAAATACTTAAATAAGAAGTATAATTCAGAAATTCAATTTATGGACAAGCGTCAATTCACCTGGAAAGCGAAAAGATTTGTGGAGATTTCATTCAAGGCCTAAACATTTACAAAAGAAAAATAAAAAAGAGAAGCTTGAACATTTACAAAAGAAACGCAAGTACTCAAGATGTTTTAAAGGTGAAAAAAGTGCCTAAGAGACATTGAGACATAGAAGCCTGCATTGCCATGTTTGCAGACCACAGCATCCAAAGCTATGAAAAAATTCACAAGGTATGGAACTAAGTTACTGAACCTGTATAAGAGATGTCATCATCATTGTCCATTGTAATCATTGGGGGAGCATATGGGGACACATTGGATCGAGCAGTGAAGTTAGATGGCTTTACTGCAGGATCAAAAACCCTTTCCTGAAAAAAAAAAGACTTGCTAAGCATCTAAAAGTCACACTGAATATGATTAAAATAAAGAAAGAACCTAGAGTTTCCAGTATTTCACAAATGCACTAATACTCCGTTAGCTTTCTTCCTTTTTGTTACTTTTGCTCTGTTTCACTTTCCCATATTTCTTACAGCCAAGATGCTAATTAAACCATCCCCTATTTAACAAGCCAAAAATGAGGAAACAACACGCCATGCTAGCTTCTTCCTGGTTAGAAAATTTAACACTTACAATATTTTGTCTATTCAAAAACTAAAACAACAATAAAACCATCATCATGCAATTTGCTGAGAAATCCTTACATGGGTAAAAGGAACATAATGTAAGCAAAATTCAAATTCCAAATGAAACATTCAAGCAAATTTGCTCCTTGGAAATGAAACTTCTAGAAGTCCAGAGGTCAGCTCGTGATCCACATAACAAAAGGAAACACCAATCTGTAGATGATTAGGTAGGATTTACCCATAGAAGTAGGTTATAAAAGATTAATTTCTCTCACTTAAATATGCATGTGCTGAAACTTAAAATTAGGAGTCCCAGGGTCCTAATGGAAGCAGTACCTTTTTATCTTTACTTTTCCGAGTTAAATTATGATCATCCTTCCTTCTCTTGCTATTTTCTTTCTTCTGCAAGAAAATGGAAAAAAACATGTCAAGTGTTAGTATTAAAATAACATCAGTTTTTTTTTATCGATTAATATTAACTGTTAATTTATTATTAGTTTTTGTTTACATTATATATCTAAAAGAAACATTTTTATTACCTTAACCAATAATTATTTTTCTTCACGTGCATTACACTCTACACCCAATAAAAAATAAGATGCATAGTTAACAAATAAAATAGTACTAAAATTTTCTAATCATGATTTGTGCAAGTTTGGTAATATGATAATATAAATAACAAGCATGATTGCATCCTATGGAAACCCACCTCTGCCTTTGTTGATACAAAAGAGTGCATAATATAAATTTCTCACATGATCATTTGCTACTACTGTGCATGAATAACACAAGAATCAATTTTACTTCCACAAATATTATGGTGATGCCAACAAAAATAATAAAAAAATTATTTTATTTCCACTGTTAAATAATTAATTAATAAATTTCATTATAAAGCTAATCCAAACACGCCATACTGTGAGGCATCGAGACCCACCTCCTCTCAAATTAACTTTCCAAACTCAGCTCAACCAAACCATCCCACTTTCCAAACACATCTCAACTTAAAACAATTATATACAAATTAACTAACTACAACTGAATTTTCATCGGGAAATAAATTATACTGTTAACCCAAAAATATTATGTTAAATACACTTTTATCACCTATCCTATTTGCTAATAACTTTTAATTATTTTTTTTACTTAATGTTATATAATAATAAATTTTTCATATTTTGTTATCACCTGTTTAAGTGAATATCATAAACAAATACTTTTAACAATTGGATCGCTAATTACCTTCTTTTAAGAACAATATATCTTCAATTTCCCCCTTTGGTGGACATTTGTTACCAACTTGTTGACTCTCCCTGCATGCTCTTTTATAAGTACTAGAATTTGTTATCCCGCTAGTTTTCCCCTTCGTCTAGAATTAACGCATTCTTTTTTGAATTATATGATATGATTTTGCAATTCTTCATTAATCTTTTAGGATGCTTTTTTTAGGGGAGGAACTATTACCAGGCGCTTGATGTCGTCATCTTCAACGCGGCGTTATTCGACTTTGACGGCGGCTTTGATGTCTTTGCGTTCGCCGATGAAGAGGTCCCAACGAAAAATCTAGGAGAGATTGTTCATCATGTCGTCGAGCTCCTCGTCCTTCATGCCCACCAGCATGCTCACCGTGAACCCGAGCTCGCGGGATGGAACGTTGGGGTCACTAGCGACGGAGCGATTGCGTATTCGAGGAGAGGAGGTCGCGAGGGTGCCGCGGGTGGGAGGACGGTGCATGGGTCCCACTTGAATAGGCTGGCAGTGAATGCATCTAGATCATTGAGGGTTGGAAAGTGAGGAGTGCAAGGGAGCGTGTGTGTGGTACTGTTTGGGTGGAAATAAAGGTGGCGAAGGGATTCGAAGAACCAAAAGGGATTGGTTTTGAAGATTTTGGTTAACACCCCAGCAAAAGAGGCTTTTAGTATTCCAACATCAACATCGGTTATGTAAAACAATCGATGTTAATCAATTTTCGTGGTAATGTTAACATCAGTTATTTAAAAAAATCGATGTTAATCAATTTTCGTGGTAATGTTAACATCAGTTATTTAAAAAAATCGATGTTAATCAATTTTTGTTAACTTCAATTTTTTAAAAATCAATATTATTATCGTAACGTTAACATCGGTTTTTTAAAAAAAAAACCGATGTTAACAAATCAACTTATTTACAAAAATGCCACCGCTTTTTAGTTAACATCAATTTTATTAAAAACCGATGTTAAAATAGCGATGTTGAAAGTATTTTTTCTAGTAGTGCGTGACAACATCAGGATTGCTTGTGTGGGAAGTGTCTGATATTTTGACAGAGGAAGGCTTATTAGCAGAGCTCCAAGGAGAAGCTCTTATACCATAAAAGAAAATGCAAGGCTATGATGGAAATACTAAAAGACAGAAGAATGGAATTGGTTTTCCTTATCTCGTATTGAAGAAGGGAACGTACATATATACAGCCTGTGAAAAGAAAAGATACAAAAGGGAATAACAAAAAATATACATACACCTCAGCAGATTCTGGATCCTAATAACAAAACACAGTTATGAATAGAAACAAAATAGAGAAAAGGACAACAGGCTCTACAGTTGTACAAAGTAATCTGAGATAATCTTCTGTTTAATTGTGATTTTCTTCTCCTTTTAAAAAATATTCAAATTACAATTGTTCTCTAATTTTTTTTCCTTGGTTGCTTCCTATAATTTAAATTTTTTTTATCTTTACTTCCTAGTGTGAGGTTCTTGCCAAATGATTGCTTGTGTTTACTTAAGACACACGTCACGTGCACACATATGCTGATGTGTTGATTAAAAATAAATATGTATGCTGATATAAAATATATTAAATTTTTTAACTTTTTAAATCGATTATATTTTGAATTGATGTAAAAAATATTATTCTACATCGATTATAATAATAAGTTTTTTACCTTGGTTCTAAGTATAACTAATTTAAAAAGTTGAAAAATCTATTTTTTTTCACACATGACTTGTGACATGTTATTTTAAACGACACATCAACAAACATTTGACTAAATCTAACAGTAAAGTAGAGACAAAAAAAATTTAAATTGTAGAAAAGAATAACAAAGGAGAAAACAATCACAAAAATTGAGTATTTTTTAAAGATGAAAAACATATTTAAATTTAAGTTTTTTTTATTATATACTGAGATGAACATTAAACATATATTTTTGGATTGCTTTGAGTTCCATGTGGTGTTATCATTTGCAATGAACATTAATCTTTTCTCGGGCTTCTTTTCTTCTATCTTCTAAGCTTTATTTCTTATAGTATATAGTAAGAGCACTTATGAAATTCATGACACGTGTCAGAAGCAGTTTTCCCAGTACACATGTGCTCGATGCGACTTGCGATACTGTTCCCTCCAATGTTACAAAGTAAGTTGAAGTATTTGAACTGGTTCATTAGAGTTTCATTAATCATACTTTGCAAAAGCGTGCTTTAATTTTTGTGTGACCTTACACCAACTAACTAAATAGTAACTTGTCATCTTTGATCTTTTAGTCGAAAATAGGAGCATGAAAAATGAAATGAACTTTATTAGGAGCTGTATTTTCATCTTCATCAGCTACATTTTTTTTATGCTGCTGTTATTTAAATCTTTAATTTGCAATTGCAACACTTCCTTCCTACAGTTAGTGGAAGTTCAGGGCTGCAGAACAGTTCCTTTGTTTCTGGTATGAGTACAGGAATGGGTTGTTATATGGCTGGTACCTATGCAGACTGTTTCAGCTTAATGAATTGTTCCTTACAGAGCCTCAAAAGGCTAGGATTTATCATTACTATGTATCTGTCTTTCTCTGGTGTGAACAGCATATTACAGAGCATCAGTCGAAGTTTAAAGATGGAGAAGATATACCTCCTTTAGTGGTATGCTACATACTTATCACTCTCTCTGCCATAGTGTTATTTATTTTTATTTTAATTTGGAAAAACTAGGTAACTAATTGCTCCATAATTCATGTAAATAATTCAATAATATTATTTCCTACTCCTTAATTAGACATATATACACCAGTTTATCTTCAATCAGCTGTAAAAGACACTTGCACAACTAACAATTTACTCGTATTTAATCACTGGATTTAGTTAGAAGATATTTATGACTAATTGTAAATAACTTTCAAGATCTCAGAGGGGCAGAAGATTAAAGCCAAGACATCCTCTCGTATATAAAGAGTGTCTCTGAAATCCAATGATAGGATATTTATGTACTTTCTAGTTTCTAAGTACATCATTCATCCATTTCTTTTGTTGTTTCACAGGATGTCTCTTCCAAAGCAATCATCAATAGAGCTGAATTGAGTTCTAATTATAGGACATCCAGTGGCTCTGATATGACATTGTCAAGTTCTGATGACAGGTTAGATTTTTAAATAGCTGTGAAACCTTCCATTGGAGTTCTTAAATTGAATATTTCATGGCTTATAGAGTACAAGATGTTGCTGAGTTACTTGACATGATGGTTGAGGATATTCCTTTTTCAGGAATTTGTTAGTGTATAATTTAGTTTTTTTTATTTTAAAAAATTCTAGCAGTTATAATGCAACAATAATATCAGAGTATTTCATAACTCTTGTACCAAAAAAACAAAACTACTACGACCAATTTTTAATGTCCACAAATTATTATGTCTATTTAAAACACTCACATGTTAAGAAAATCGTTATTTTATTGATGTTTGTTTATTTGCGTAGAAATGGAGTGAAAAGAAATAGGAAGAAGGTTTTAGAATTTGAGTTAGGAGTAATTGGCGTAAAATTGTTTAGTTTGATAAAAAAGATTTGAGTTTGAATGTTAAATACGGAAAATTAAGTTATAGAACATACCTAATTAAGAACCTTTTTTTTATCCGAGTAGCTGAAATCTTCAATATAAAATATACGTATAAACTCAAAGACAATCATTGGATTGTCCTTTTATAGGCATTATTGGGTGGATATATCCCATGCAGAGCACAATTAATTGTAATGGAATACTTATCAGTGATTGAGAGGAAAGAGAGAGATTTCATACTTGAGACTCATATTTATATATAGATTTCTTACTCGAGACTCATATATATATATATATATATATATATATATATATATATATATATATATATATATATATATATATATATATATATATATATGTAAGTTTGGGTAGAAAAGTCAACTAGACAATTAATAAAGTTTGATGCGTAAGTAGAGCAGACAACTTTGAAAATTGGGGCAAATATACTTTTCTACTTTCTATATTTCTTTTTTTTTTTTATCTAACTCCGTCCTTGGCCATCTTCGTATTGCAGTTCCTAAGAGGTTCAGGCTTGCAAAGGACACAACATTTGGACAAAGGCACTTGAATAAGTGGAGTCAGTCATCAATTTCCTTATGGATGGCAAGGACATATTTATTAGGAAAAAAAATCTCTTAATTAGCCTTTAGCTAAATTCTGAATTTCGAGATTTTAGTTTGCAAGTGACACGTAAATTAATTTCAAAGTTCCTCATGCTTTTGTACTCTGCTCGAATCAGGTTAGCTTCTTCAAACAATTCTCTGGATTTGTTAAAGAAAGTTAAATAATAAAAGTTTCCTTTTAATTTGTTCACTGATATATTAAGCAAAAGCCTGGTTATTGATTGTGATGAATAGAGTAGAAGGAGGATAATATAAGTTCTTTTATAAATATTGTTTGAATTTGGAAGTTTTTTCCCCTTGAATTAAAGCACCATGTTACTCCCTAAATTTTTTTGTCAAGAAAAAAATTGGCCAAATTAAACCTTGAGCATACTGAAATATAAACTTGATTTGGGGTTTTTATCAAAAAGTTCAAGTTCTAAAAGATTCTAAAAGACATGTTAAGATAAGATTCTAAAAGAATGTTCTATAGAGAGATCTATTGTAGAAGATAATCCTAAAGTAACTTATAAAATATTTTAGAATGAGTAAGTAAGTTTGTATTTATAAGGAAAATTTTAAAGAATTATTTGTAGCCATTGGATTAAGTGATAGTTGGCAAAATTCTAACCATTTGTTTAGGAAAAATTATTACTATAAATAAGGATGATATATTAGAGTTTATATAAAGTCAAAATCAAGCCAAAAATTAAAAAGTGATCATTTGTAAAGTAATCTCTTCCTTCAAAACTTTCTAATCTCTTTCATTCCAACGTAACGATATTTTGGACTGCCAATCAGTCCTCTTTCATATGATGAAATGAGAATATTCCAATTAAAGAAAATAGTATTAAAAAGAGATAAATTAAACCTTCATATTGTAGGGACCTTTTAACTCTAAGTCACATGCAAACCCAATTAATAAGACCAAGCATGATACATAAGTATCACTTTTTAAACACTTAATCAAATACTCATAATTTTATTATTATTATTATTATATCACATCATAATATCTATAATATATTTTATTCTCGTTTATCTATTGCTATGTGTATAATGACTCATCGGATGTTGGATGCCCATCCATACTTTTCCAATAAGACCCTCCTCCTCACATTCCTAGCATTTAGCAAGCCATCCCCATAAATAAAAAAGCCACACTAAGCTCATTGTTCGATCTGCTCCCTTTCTTTCTTTTTCATGTTAGCAAGTACTCACGGAAACACAGACACCACAGCAATGTCTGGCTCCAGAAAGAAGCTTCTTCTAAACACCGTGTCCGTGAAACTAGGCTGCAGCACCTGCAGAAGACCAAACCTGTGTCGCATATTCCACCCAAAGCCAAAACCCAAGAATCTTAACAACACTTACCGAAAGCACAAACATTCTTCTTCTTCTTCTTCTTCAGGCCAATGGGGTGGTGAGGACAAGTGTGACAGCACCAGCACCACCCCCACCCCCACCCCCACCAACACCACATTCTCAAATCCTATCACTGCCTCCTCTCAATTTTCAAGGTACATGGATTTCAATTTGCGTCTTCTCGTGTGCTTTGAGTTTCATCTTTTGATTAAGGCATCATGAGTTTCATCTTTGGAAAGAGGAAAACTCCCGTAGGTTCTTTTGTTTCCTCCTATAATTCAACTATTTCATTACATTCATTCAGAAAAATAAAATAAAAAATTCTATTTTTTTCGTGTTTTTTCTTTCGATTCTGTTGCTTAAATTTTACTTATGTCATTAAAGTTTGCATCTAATATTTTAACATTTTCTTCGGCATAATATCAAGTTTGCTCAAGTTACTCGTCAATTTTATTCATGTGTGAGTACAATGTATTTTTGACAGCATGAAAAGTAACACGTTGAGGAGTTGTGTTGTAATTTTTGTATCTATCACAATCAGAATTTTACTGAGCTATTTTCTATATGGCATATTGCCCATTTTATGCAAATGATGAACACCTTTACATAGCCTTCATTGTGTACACTTTAAGGTTGACATGATGGTATTCAATGTAATGTTCATATACTAATGCACTCTCTGTTGATATCATTGTACGCGATTGTAATAAAGTTGTGGCTTTCAGAACTTTTGCGGAAAAATAAGAGAATGCTGGACAAATCAGTTAGAGAAATAGAATGAGAGAGACTAGATTTGCAGTCACAGGAGAAGAAACTGATTTTGGAGATAAAGAAAAGTGCCAAACAAGGTCAGATGGTATGGTGATCGTGTTTTGAACTTTTGCTACTATTTGTTGCCTTGTTTGCTTTAGCTTTTGGTTAGAGCACTCCCTATGCTAGCTTAGCTGTTCTTTATTGCATATCTATAATGCCCTCCTCTGCCCCCCAAGGTGGAGGGTGAATTTGAGTTTTCAATGGTGATGAATGACCACTACAAGGGGAACTCTTTTTTAAATTACAAAGTCCAAAAGTCACCTAACAGGTAAGTATATAATGTAATGTTTCTTTTAGGTGGATGAATATCAATGGTTAGTCTGTCATGTTAATTTGATTTGGCACTGCTTATCTATAGAGGTAAGAACCAAGTAAAAGCATCATGTAATGTGGGCAGTTGGACAACAGAAATGGATAGTCAGCCATCCGATTCTGCTGCAGATGTTGTAGATGTTAATGAGTCTGGAAGTAGCAAGTTAGGTGGATCCGAGCCTGAGGGTGATGTTCTTTGCTTGCATGATCGATTAAAGTGGCTCGATCAGCAGGTCATCAGAAAGGTTGTATAATTTCCAAAAGCCTATCCTTTCATGATTTATTGCGTTCACTATATCTACATCCTCTTTTTGTCTATCATTCCTTTCAAGTTTTCTGTTCTAAGTGTTGCTCCCTCATGATAGATTACCTGTTAACTTTTTCATGTTTTTTTTACCATCAAGGACAACCTGGAGTGTTTTGCTAATTGAGAATGACTTTAAAAGAAAAAATTATATTGGTCTTAAAAATGAGAATGATTGTACACCCCGATTTATCTTATTTCTTTGGGATCTGGAAATGAGATGAAAATAAAATTTATCATCAAGGCTGAAAACCAATTTGATGCTTTAATGTTTCTCTTATTTAAAGGTTGGTCTGCATTATAATTGAAGTATTCATGGGAAAAAATATGTTTATACTTTTCTTCTTTCTATTATGATTTTGTTTTTAAATTCTTCCATTCTATTATCATTTCTATTAGCTATGTAGATGTCAAGATTAAATGGGCTTTGTAATCACATTCTTTTGCACTTTCAAGGCTTTCCATTCCTACAGGGACAGGTTTTAGTTACTCTTCTGATGCTAGTGACATTCGTCAAACAAATCCTTAATGACCATGATGGAGATATGTGTAAGGTGTCTCTCTGGTGACCCAACTGAAAGGCCTTCTGTGGAACATATTCTCTGGAATTTGCAGTTTGCAGCCCAAGTTCAGAATTCATGGAGAAGAGACTCAAGTGATCACAGTTACTCACCTGCACCATCCTCCAGGGAGACATAATTAATATTTGTATGAAATTTCCAGCAACTAATAGGGCCATCAGTCATCTCCAAGTAGTCAAGACAGAGCACCCTATGGGAGGATGCTGGACAATAAGGTGGAGTTCGGTTCCCCAAATAAGCGGTCTAGCGGATTCTTTAACTCTGCTCTGGTAAGCAGGTTGCAACACTTTTTGTTGTGTGTGTGATTTTAGAGATATATGAAGTTTGAGAATTAAACTAAATAGAACTAGCATTGTTACTGTGGTTATATATAAACTAAATAGAACTAGCATTGTTACTGGGGGGGGGGAGCAGGCCGGTGTTCTGAAGCTTAATGTTCTTGTTGCAGTAATATAACCTGAAAGAGAAATTATGGTTATATATAAATTTGTTCATGTATATTTCACCAGTACCTCTGGTACTGCTATGATTCATATTAATAATATATAATTTCTGCCTTCCAAAAAAAATATGGCTATATATAAATTATGCAAAATTTTATTCATTTTTAAAGGTATAAATTATGTATGTTCTAAGATCTAAACATTTACCTACAGTTGAAGATGATATGTACATATTAAAGACTTTTACCTACAGTTAGGAGATGTAAGTAGAAGTTAATGACTTTTACCTACACACTATACATAGTAGATAAAATCTATAGTGACAGACAATTAGCCGTCATTATATGTCCCCTCAAAGTTGATGGAAGAAACGTCCATAAGATAAAGTCTATCATACATTTACCTATGGATTTTTTATTTATAGTGACAGTTTTTGTCTGTAGGTATAGGTCGTTTTTGTTGTAGTGGGCTTTAATTTTTGTGTGACCTTACACCAATTACTAAGTTTTTGATTCAATCAATAACTAATCATTCAGAGGATAAATGTTACTTTCATTTTCCATTTTTTAATCTCCTTTCTTACATCTGTTGTGTTTGAAAGGTATTATTTCAATTTGACATTGTATGTTATTTTAGAAGACATACTTGATCATGGTCTAGAGTGTTGTTCTGGTAGTGTTACTACCTTGTTCCTCTGCTTGTATCTATGTATCTCCATTTGCATTTATTGTGCCTACTTTACTATATTGAGTGGTCCAGCTATTCTGACAAGGCTTTTTTTGGCAATTTGTTATGATTCAATTGGATTTGTATGATTTTGCAAATTGGTTGTTGCTTACATGCTTTTCTAGATACTCTGAATCTTGATCCTTGTTTGTTATGAACTGCTGTGAGTTTTTGATCGTTCATAGTCTTCGTTGCACTGAATCCTTCACGAAAGAAAATGTGGTTCAGGAGCTTCAGCAAATGCAGCCTAATGAACAAGCAAAAAATAAGATGTTGGACATACTGAAAATATGCCATTCAGAAGAGGAAATGGATTAGGATTGTAATTTGTAAGTCACCCATATTTTCCTTTGCTTTCAAATGTCCCAGAGTTGATTTGTGCAGTTTTTCTTGTTTGATATCTATCTTTGCATGAAAGCTTACTCTAGTATTCATATATTTTCTAAAGCATATATATATAAACAACAACCTAAATTTATCCCAATAGGTAGGGTTGGCTTCAATCAAAGCCACTGGGCTCTTCAAATTTTAGTAAAACATTTGTCAAAACCTTCAAATTTAGCCTTGAAAGATTATGCACCCGTCATGTTTGTATCTGACACAAAGACACTTCAAACAAGAGAGTGTCCGTTTTTCATAGAAAAAGAGTTCCATTAAATTAACTATTTTTCTTAAGGAACATAAATTAATTAAAAAATCTTATAATTAGAGAAAAAAAATACATGATATCATAGCTTAACTATGCTAATTGGCAGTTAGCCAATCAGCTTATAGAACAAAGGAGAAGAACTCTCTAATAATCTGATACCATGTGTGATCTATAGCTATGTTTTTATTCTATCAACTAATCAACTAGTCAAAAATTCAAATGTAGTGGTTTTTCTTGGTCTACGCCCCTGGTTGCTGAGACCTTTTCCTTTTGATGCATATACTAAAATAGCATAACAAATCATTATAAGCAACTCATGTAGAACATAAGAAATAGGTAGTTTGTTTTAGTTTCTTCATTTTTATTTTTAGTAGCACACACGTATGAATTCAGAACAAAATGAGATCCTTTTTTTTAGAACAATTCATGCCATGAACAGGCAAAATCCGCAACCATTTGTTTCGTAGTGCAATAGTGGAATTACCTAAGGAGATTCTTTACTTTTGTTGGATCATAACGCTGATGCAACTTTAGATCCATCAAACTTTAGGGATAGTGTTATTCTATTAGAAGTTATTATTTAAAATCCTCTAATTATAAGCATATTATAATTGACTATTATGTGTTTGGCACTTTTGCTATAACAGAGTTGTTTTGGAAGTTTAGGAGGAATTTGATTGTTAATGGTTTTAGGCTTTAACTACTGGTCAAGAATTTGAGTGGAATATCAGAAAAGTGATATTGGTTACTGCATTTTTTTACACTTCAATATTATGCTTTGACATGTTCTCTACAATTCAACCCAAAGTCAGAAATGTTCTGTTTAAATTCTGTCATAAGATTGTTTAAGTGAAGATGATGTGATTTTTAACAATATTTTTTTCTAACACTTAATAAAAATACTGCCAAAAACTTTTGACAACCAATGAGGGAACCGTGTATGACCCCCCGACTACTTAAGTCACTTGATATTTGCACTAAAAAAAAATTATCTGCCCCCCAAGTAATATTGGGCCGTCAGTGTAAGCAGAAAGCCCGCACCTCGATGGTAGCAAACTATCCATTTATTATCTGTTCTTAAAATTTTATATAATAAACAAATATTTACTTTTCTATGGTGGGTCCCTTTAACTTTAAAGATAACAAATAAAAAATTCAAACAATATTTTATCCCACTTTTTCCCTTTTACACCCTAATCTCACTATGCCTTCTAGCGTGGGAAGCCTTATTAGATCGTTCGAAAGTATTTTCGTCCGTCGGATCCATTTGTCCTTCTACCTAAGGGATAGACTCTCTTCACATGTGGAGTCGTGGAGCTAAACTATAGTCACAGACTCATGGGTCCCACCCACGCATAGAACTGGGGTTTTATTTTGGGCACGGTCAATTTGCTGATACACCCGTACAAGATGCGCAATTCCAAAATCATCCTTTTATTATATATATAATTTTTTTTATTAAACTTATAATTTTTATTTACAATTTATATATATATATGTAAATAAATTAATTATTAAATCAAAATTAATTATCACATAATTTATTATATAAATTTAAATATATATTATAAATTTTAATATTATATATAATAATATTAATTATTTTATAATATAATTGACTTATTAATTTAATTGATTAGAATATCTTGTTAATAATATTTATCAATCCCTAATAGGCTTACTCACAATAGCACTATTGGAGGCATGGGGTAAGTAGTCGCGGGCATCCACAGTTCTCGTTTCTTCCTGAAGTTTTTACTAAAAAATATTACTTTATTGGTCTGATGCTTCACAATATTTACTTTGGGCCTGTTGTATATGTGAACATTGAACAACAGGGTGTTGAACATAAATGGTTTTTTCTTGAAATAAAAATATAGAAGGAAGGTATTTTACTGAAATATGGAGGTATATACATCAATTGCCATTTTAATATGGGTTTGCATTATCTCGGACCTCTTTTTTTGTGTATCGTTGTATGTCTCTATTGGTTCAATTAATTTAATTTTAAAAGTATAATCAATTGTTAGACATATGATATGAGTAATTTAAATTGTGATTTATTACTCTTGTATAAGTTGATCCCTCTTCATATGATATAGTATAAAGACAAATATCACAAAAGATAGTTAAATTGTCATTTTAGAATTTTTTTTTAATGCCTTTTAAAAGCAAATAAAGTTATCATTTGGATGAAAACATTAACGAAATAGACAAACGTTCTTCAAAAAAACACATTCAAATGGTGAAAATCTATTTTATAAAATAAAAGAGATTTTCAATATCAAAATCAAATTCAAATTCTATGTCACTTAAAATTAGATAGGAGATAAACAAAGATCAAACATAAAAAGTTATAATGGTTCATTTTGATCAGTGAGACTATATCCAGTTCTTGATAAACCACCAAATTTCATTAACTTATCACAACTTATAAGTATTTTATCTTTATCACTTTTAGCCTTAACAAATCAAGCTCTATCTCAAGCTTGAGTCAATCCAGTATTTTGTTGAAAATAATTGTGTATGTCTAAGATCTAATACATTATGTAATCAATTCTAATTCCAACAATAAAGTATTATTATTTCTTTATTATTTTATATTGTTTGATAAAAATAGTTGACTTCATAAAGTTCTTGATTAAAATTAAAGATTTGTTATCATAATAGAGATTATAAAAAAGAGAAACAAGTCTCTTATACTTTTAATATAAATTGTTCTTGATCATAGGATTATTATAAATAAGACATTAATAATTTGGATAGATCGATATATATGTGATAATATTCATTGGATGAATATTAATAGATCTAATTTATTAATTTATATATATATATATATATATAAATGATGTGCATAGAGATGTGATCATTGAACCGACTCAATTGAGATTTTCTATTGAATAATATTACCTTAAACGGTTAATAGGAAATTATCATGAAGAAGTGTAAAACTTTCTTTGACATGAGATTGTAGTAATTAACATGTCATTTGTTATATTTTGATTCCGGACATCTAATGCTTTAGAGCACGAGTTGAATGGACATTGAATATAACTAAATACTTGTAGAGTTAATGACTAATCAAGATGAGATTCATTAACTCTCGGTAATGAGTTTTAAGCTCTATAATAAAATTAGGATACTCGTCATGACAATTGAATGAATGAAGAAATGAGTTTTCTTAAGTCATTCACTAAGTAAATTTATTAACTTATTTGAGTTTAACATAAATATTATACTCTAGAGTTAACTTAGAGCGATAAATGATGGAAGACAATATTACATTATTTTTCTATTTGGTTCTTGTAAGTAATAAATATTACTTTATGCTACTTGGACGTCGAAGTGTGTTGCCAGATGCCTACATTGATTTATATATTACCGACTTAGTTTTAAACCTACGGGGTTACACCAAATGAGTGTTTTAATCTCTGTTAAAGAAATTATTTTAATATTTGATGATCAATTAAATTAAAGAATTTATTATGATCAAATGATTAATTAATTTTCTAGGTGAAATATTATTATATTGTTTGCTAGCACTGAAAATATAAATAATATAAATATAATTGAAATGTTTTGGTGAAAAAAACAAAAAATGAACATGTGGTGATCATTTCATGCGACAACAAGTTATTGAGAAATGTGGAGGACTTCATGTTTACGTTTGTAAACCGAAAACACATGTCAAGTGTTGGACTTGGTCAAATTTTGTTTCAATCTTTAAATATGCTAATAGCTAGCAGAAAGAAACAAAAAGGGACTTTGTTTTTAAATTTAAATATGATAATAACTAGCAGATAGAAACAAAAAGCATGTTAGTTTAAAATTTTAAATGGCTATTAAATAGAAAAAGAGAGAGGAGGACTATTAGTTTTTTCAGTTTGTTAGGAAAAGAGGTTTCTTATGTGTGCTATAAGAAAGGTTATAGATTGCACATCGAATGCACATTGAAATACACACATACTTCTTATCTTATTATTCTCTCAGAACGGAAGCACCAAGATATTTTAAAGTTTTTTTAATCTTTGTTCTGCTTGTCAAAGAAGTTGACAACAAAGGTTAGTGTCGGTATGGATACATGTAAAATTTTCACACTATTAAAGAAAGTTTTATGCTTCAAGGACTGATCGACAGGTGTGCATTTAATTCTCTTATCTTTTTAAATATAATTTAGATACAACATAAATCCTTTTTATTCCATTATGTGTTATGAACACTCATATTTTCTTTAATATTTTTTTCTACCAAGTTACTACTGACCCTATACAAATTAGAAAGATTTATTGTTTTTGTTTGCACAATAACTAACTCTTTGAGTGTCTTATAGACGAAATTTTTTATTGACTATTTGTTAGTATACATTGCAAAGAACATTGTTGAAAATTTAGTATAAGCAATTACTATTTTTTTTTTGTGACATATAGAAGTCATTCGATATTTTAATAAGTTATTAATGAAACTAACATATCAAAACATCAAATTATAAATATTTTGTATTAAAGTTGATGGTATATATTTTTAGATGAATTTTACTTTTTGTAGTTGTCCCCTTATCATCTCAATTTAGGTCTTCCCCTGCCTATGTAATTGCATAGTTTTTCAAAAATCCAAAATAAAAAGAAAAAGAGCAAACGAGAGAAGTAAAAAAACCAAATATATTAGTATATATTATGTGCTTAATAATTAATTTGGAATTCAATTTGGTCTCCTAGTTCTTAAAAATGAATCAATTTGGTCCCCAAATTTTTTAAAAGGTTCAATTTGATCATCAAGTTTTTAAAAACAAATCAATTTGGTTCCCAAATTATTTTAAATGGTTTAATTTGATCCTCAAGTTCTTAAAATTTTAGAGACCAAATTGATTCCTTTTTAAGAATTTAGGGACTAAATTAAACCTTTTAAAAATTTGAAGACCAAATTGATCCATTTTAAAAACTTTAGGGCTAAATTAAACCTTTTAAAAATTTGAAGACTAAATTGAACTATTTAAACTAAGTTGGGGATCAAATTGATAACTAAGCCTATATTGTTCGGCCAACACGTGACACATAACATAATAGTTTTAATATATATTGAGATGAGAAAATTGTGTGGATCCCACATCATATTTCATAATTCTCTCTCTTGACACTTTGGAAAAAGGACATATGATGATAGTTTTTAGGTGCATACAACGACGATTTTTAATCGTCTTTGAAACCAATGTTGTTGAAAGTGTCGACTTTTGACGACGGTTTAAAAAAAACCATCTTAGAAAAACATATCATTCTAAGACAGTTCTTAGTCTTAGAAGAGTAGTCTTAGAAGACGGTTCTTAGCTAAAAGCCTTCTTAGATGAGTACCCTTCTAAGACGGTTTTTGGCTAAGAACCGTCTTAAAATGATTTATTTTCTATAATTATTTTTAAATGTCATCATGTATTTAATTGTTTTTTTCCAATAAAATAAATATAAAACAAAATAATATTAAGTAATCATTTAGTTATTTTTTTTCCTTATCAGACATACATTACATTTTAATTAACTATTTTAATTAAGCATATATTTTATACAATGAATGCATAGTAAAAAGAGTTGAATGACAATAAAAAATGTAACTATACATATAAAAATATGAGAAAAATAAAAAATACCTAAAATTAAAGACTATAGAGCAAGTCCAAGGAAAAAATCAATAATACTACTATTATTTATCTCTCTCATAATTATATTAAAAATACCTAATATTAAATAACTTTGAATGTTCTACAATATATAACATTCACAGTTCAGTCTATGAATCAGAACTCACGGATAATATTCCCCATCCAGTAGGGATAAATGCAAGGATGCTTGCAAAAAGGTCAGCTATCGATACTGGAGTAAAGGCAACAACAAGACACACAACTGCAACAAGGCCTATAGATGCAACTCCTTGTGAAAATCGCAACACTAGTTGAAAATCAACAGACTTTTTTGGGTTGTAGGTAAAGATCTGCAAAGCAAGGAAATATCAGAATCCAAAAAAAAAAAAGACGTGCTTCAAAAAGCTTAAAGTGAAAAGATAAAAAAAAGCTGCCCACAACAACAGAAAATACAAATAAAGTCAAATTATTAGGAAAAGCCCAAACCTTAAATATCAAGACAATTCCAAGCCCATGAGAATCCATATATCTACAAAAATTTATGAGAATCTTTAAGAGTCGTATATAAGCTCTTTTGTCAATGAAATACTAGAAGTTATAAGCCTTTTCACATAAATAGGGGCAGAACATATAATTAGTACAAGACCAAAGCAGAAATTTTATTTTATGCTTTTTGTTAGGACTAAATACATGATCATAATCTAATTCACGGATGAAGACGATTCTTTTTACCGCAAGTGATGTATCATCTCCGGTAAGATGCAACTTATACACAACACCATATTGAAACAAGAAGAACCTTGCACTCAAAATTATCTCCAAAAATACGACCCCTTAAAGTTTGGATATGCATCTACAGAAATAGTAGAACTTGTTAGAAATTAAATTAATAGAGCTAGTGTCAATGAGAAATTAAATAACATTGATTATAAATGTGAATATGGTTGAAAAAGTGAAACTCCCTTACAATAATATAGCAAGAAACAATCAATTTAAGTATTTCTCCATTTTGATCCCAAAACATACAAAAAATCAAGTGAAAAAATCACTGTTAACCTGTTCTTTGTCCCACCAAGACTCCCAACTATTATCTTCTTTTACTCCTACTCCTCCTTTGTGTAGAAGCCAACTTGTCCAATCTTCAAAATCTTCCACAGTCCTGTTTACCAACTAATCAGATTAGAAAGATAACCACTTGTTCACACAATTCATAATTTCATCATCTTTCCAAAAACATGAAAAAGGATCGATTTAAAAGCCTAACTGCAATCAAATCAAAATAAAAAACATTCATTTTGGTCCTCCCAAAATACAAAATTGTCGTAGTTTTCTCCTTCAATAATAAAGACATCAAAGTGTCTTTTGGTGTCAATATATATATTTTTTTAATTTCAGATTAGTCATTGAATGCTATCAAATTATATTTTATTCTCCTATTTATTATTAGATAAAAATTAGGGATTTAGTACTTATAACTCATTACTAGAATAATCCTATGTAATCAAAACTGATTCTATTTGCTTATTATAAATAAAGACTATGTATGGTCATCCAAGACAAAACATGTTACAGTAAGTCCTTTCAACAACTAATATTGTTGACAGTCTGCCAAGACAATTGGTTTGATATCCAAAGTTAGCATTGAAGGAACATTCTGATTTAGTAATCATCAGAGGATAAAATACAGTAACATTTATGCTTTAGTAGGACCAAAATAGGTGTTTACTATCAAGAGAATATAACATTAACACTTATAGACATAATTAAAACAACTGTCAACTTACTTTTGCCACTTGAAACCAGAGGGGTTGAAAATGTAAGGAGCAAAAAGCCAAGAAATGACAATGAACCATCTGCTAAGAGTTAGCAAAACATATGTAGCAACACCTCTTGTGTGTTACCTATATGTGATATAAACTATAAGAAGCAATGCCACCTCAAGCCTATTGTGTTGCACATAATTAATACTCAATATAATGCAATTTCTTTCAACCAAACAAACCAAAAAACTATAAATCAACAAAATATATTACTCACGCTTTGACAAAGTGGCTCCTAGAATATAGTATATAATTTTCAGCAAACTTTATGTGGCGGACAACAAAGCATCTACCAGTACCACGATACTATGGGAAAAAGTCAAACACAAATCTAAGTCACTCGGAACAACTATACATTTGACCTTCCCACCAAAAACAAAATGATAACAAGAAACATACTTTTGCACCCCATGGAGAATGGTACGCCCAAAATAATGAGTTCTAGTTTCTGTTGGGCTTCTTGTTGCTTCCTATCATACTACATGCACAGCAAATTCATAGTCAGAGAGGTATTTCCATTCTATCTAATAACTAAGTCAACAATTTTTACACCATCTAATAAGAAATTAGTATTTAAAGTAACTTTGCTGAAATTTAATGATAATTACCTTAAAACCACAGCCCATGAAAAGTTCTTGTTGAATAACAATGCATAGAAATCAAACTCATACTAAAATAAAACTAGTAGTACATAGCTATCATCTAAGTAACACGCATAATTTCATTCTATGAAAAAATAAAAAAGAAACTACACTCAAGTCATCACATCAAATTTTATTGATCAAATCTAATTAATATAAGCATGAGCATGCAGTGAGTCCATGAAGGGTATAAAAAGTGATAAATGAAGTGCATGTGATGTATGTGAGTAGGACCTGACAACCGAGAAAGTCCATAGGGTAACAAGTTAATCCTTAGTGGCACGATCCTCGCTGTAGATGTCCTCAACGCTGCCACTGGCAGTGGATCTTGGGCTGAGGTCCAACACCGACTCTCCATTTCCCTGCCATTTACTTTCTTATCTTCATCAATGTTATAATGTTGATCCTTTGAGATTTTTCTCTTTGAAGAATTAGTGCCATAGCAGCCAGAAAATCCCAAGTTTAATAAGCACCAGTGTCCCTACTTTACCAAAGTAACAAGTCAGTGAAGGGAATACTGCACAAGTAGTGTGTGTGTGTGTGTGTGTGTGTGTGTGTGTGTGTGTGTCATTCTCTATTTGAAAAACCTTGCCAAGTGCTTATTTTCTATGTACAAACATTATTTAATGTTTGTAGAAAAATCTCCTAATTTGATGCTTTACCTGAAATTAAAGAAATGACATCCAATCTTTAAGGAACAGAAAAAAGGAATATTAAATAAATAAATATGTACACATGCATGATGTTCATTAGCCAAAGAACATGTGAAAGTAAAACTGTAGAGTAAACACATGCACAACAGATCATTAAGTAGAAACTGTTTTTGCAAGTGAACCTTTATCATGTAATCCGACAAGGCTTACTTTATTGTGTATCTCTAATAAGAATAATAAATCATGAGTCTATCTACAAAGAAATAGAAACGAGATCATGATGGATAGATAACCTTAACATGCTGATGAAAATGACAATTGCAGAAGTACTGTGGGGGATGAGGAGAAATTAGAGGGGTGTTCATGCTATGATTCACTCAGATATATGAACTCATTCTTCATTTGTAACTCGCAAATGATCTTTCTTTTCCTAATTAAATTCAAACCAAAATCAAAACACTAGTCTTGTAAAGTAAAGTGTTTTGCTACAGTTGTTGTCACTGTCAGTTACATTGGGTTGAAAATACAGGAACTTTTACACATGCGTAAATCTTAAATGTAACTGTCGGATGCTTCAAATTCACAGTGTGTCTAAATTCTAAAAAGATATGTACTCAAAGTTGTACCTGCTAAATAATTGATCCACTTAGAAGCAACACCAAAATCAACATATGATCAATGACACAATTGGTGAAGTTTGAAGCGCTCAGACATGGGTCCACCCTCCCGTTGACATTGCAAATTATCACGCAGCAATGACATGTTAAGAAGCAAGTGAATAGTATTAATTACTTCAAAATTGGAAACAAACAAAATAAAAACAACACCTTTAGATCAACATACATGAGGGTATTTGTCAAACCTAAAGTTGGTTGATGCGAATTGGGCTATCATCAGCACTATCCAAATCCTTTGCTTGACAATGACATGCAAAATGAGCAACTTCACAGCACAAAAAAAACTTATCCTGTTGACACAACTACACATTGCTAATACAATGCATTTTCCAAGGGCTTTGGTGCATACAAAATGAAATAAACAAATATGTATATTTATTCTCAAATAATTGTCAATAATTATACAAACTTGTTTATAATGTTTATAGTAAACATGAAATACACCATAGTGGTTTGTCCTATTATGTTCTAAACCTTTCTAAATCGCATGTTTTTAACTTCTAAAATAAGCTGCCCATTTCTTGTGAATTGTTGTTATGGTCTCGATGTCTAATGGTGTGCCATCACCAAACCACTACAAAATAAAAAATATACAAATTAGTCACGTACACGTAAAATGATTAAAAAGTTATAGTAAACTAATAATTTCAACTTGTTAAAGTGAATATACCATGCTCCAATCATTCTTCAAAACCTTGCTTACTATGTTCCACATCCAATGCTTGACATAATAGCCACACTTATAGCCTCCACTTTGAACATGACTCTAAATTGAATATGAAAAATATTTAAATTATTAGATTACCAAGTTACAAAATATCACCATTTGGAAATAAACATTCATTAAATGACTAACCATTACTTCAATTCAATGTGGTGCAGCTTGATCAGTTTTACCATCTAAGGTAGTCTTTAATGTCTTCATTGCACTGGTTAGAAAAAAAACATAAAGGTGTAAAAAAGGATAAAACTATTTATCTATCCAACTGTAGAATACATTCATTGAGTTCTAATTTAAAACTTAACTTGTTAATTGCAACTTTGATGTGAATATAAGGCTTCTTATACAACGAACAAAACCAGACAACATTGTTCATATGACATAGAACAACAAGCTGCCAATGGGCCTTGAATTCGAAAAAAATTAGGTAAGTATAATGCAAACATTCTTTACAAGATTATCATAAATTATACTTACTGATTCAAATAAGCTCCTAGGTAGAACTCTTGTTGTGATTCCTTCACCCATGTTTGAATGTAATGTTGACATTCAATATGTCTATCCTTTGCATTGTGTATGGACTGAGGCTCAAGGAATCCATACACCAAACCATGTCCCAACCTTGTACTTTACTCATCCATAAACCTATTTTGAACATTTGAAATGAAAATTAATAATGATGGATGTGATAAGGAATATTAATTATTAGTCAATGATATGAAATTTACTTACATCATCCACAACTGTAGAATATAAATGTTCAAACATTTGTCACCTAATATTATTTCATTTACATCAGGATATGTTAAGAAGAAGGATGTTTCTACATTTGAAATCCCAAATTTAGGACCATACCACAACAACTCAACAGGCCTGTCGTAAATATCACACATGTTCTTAATCAAGTCATGCAAGGGATCATCTGCAACAATGACATTCGACCTTTGGATTGCTTTAACCAGTTTCTTTGGATGAATCTGTGAATCCTATTTGGTTAATGAAAATAAGAATTAAGCTAATGTTGCTAACCAATTTTTAACAAACTACGATTGCCTTAATACATGTTAAACAAAAATAAATACCTCATGCGACACAAGTTTTACAAGATTTGTCGGCCATGCAATAAATGTGTGAAGGGCCTGCCTCACATACTGAATTTCTGATGTCAGCCACAGGACTTAAGCGTCACCGTCATAAACTTTTTCGACAGTCACCCTTACCACATCATCTGCATAAGGCACATTGTGTATGGTAGATCGACACTCACCCTTACCACATCATCTGCATAAGACACATTGTGTATAGTAGTCCCCCCCTCATATATTTTTCCCAAGGCCACCTGGTGTGTAGAATGATCACCTTCCACATACAAGCCCATAGTCGACATCACATCATCAACCTGTTCTTCCCCTAATGGATTGGTAGTAGTTTCAGCATTGCTGCCCTTAGTGCTCACACGTGCAGCTAATAGATGTATATTCGCCTCAATCGGGGGTGACTATTGTGATCCCTTTTGGGATAACTCAAGTTTGATGACCTCCTTTAACTCTTGTTTCATTTTCTCTAGACTTCTTTTGTTTTATTCTTCTAACTCATTCCTCCACTCTTCCTTAAGGCTTTCGATTATCTCATTTCTCCACTTTTCCTTAAGGTTTCCAATTATCTCAACCAACTGTTGTTGGTTGATGGATGTAGAGGAACTGCTGGAGGCACGTGGTGTCTTTCCAAAATACCGACTGATGGTCATGCCAGACCCCGCTGCAAGAACACGACCTGCATGCTCTGGTTGCCTAATGGTACTATTGAGTATGTCGTCACAACCATGGGGAACAAAGTTGTCCTGTGTCGTCCGTTCTTCTAATGATTTAACAATTTTATCGGATATTTCTTGTGCCGCCGTAGATGTCATTTACCCATATCGCTTTGAGCTGGCCAACTTCCACTTGACATGTCTTTCAATGGGAGATGGAGGGTCCTCAATCAATGGTGTATTCTCAATTAGCATTGTCTCTTGTCTTTTCTTCTTTTTCTCCTCCATTAGCTTCTTTTTAAGTAAATCATAACCCCTATAAGACAATATGTGTGGGCAGTCTTTGTATTTTTGAATTTCCTGAGTCTTTTTCCTTATTCCCTAAGCAAATTTACATAGAATTTCCATCAAATTAATCCTAATAAAATGATATGTTTCAATTCAAATGTAAAGAAAAACACATCGACATCAAACCTGCCAGTTAAGGGTTTTGCGGGTTGCAGCAAATTGCTGCCAAGTTTGTGGATCAAAACCATACTTTACAATAGGATCCTATTTGCCTTGACCTTCATTTCCAGCATATACGAAATTACTGGTCAGGGAAGACTTAAATTGCCTCCATCTAGTGCCAATAGCTGACATCACCTTCCTCTTGGCATTCGATGCTTCTGGGATATCAAATTTTCCCTGCATAACAGATTGTTGTCTAATAGTCAGTGAATGTCAACATTTTCAATTATTCAAAAAAAAACATAAATACACCTATATGTTAAGTTAACATACCAAAATGTCATCCCATATTAGGTCCTTCAAAGATTCTGGTACATGTTTTCAAGTGCTATGTACAATAGGAATATTTTCTTGAGCTACGACCCCCAGATAGCTGTGGAACTTCTCTTTATGTGAGCCTGACCCTCTCCCAGTTGCAACATTCACATTAACCATTGGTCTGGATTGAGCCAAGTTTCTTAAAGTCAACCTTCTTAGCCTTGTCGTTTGTCTACACTTCCTAGATGTAGACTCTGAATTAGGATCTGAATGTAGAGGGGACTGCAGTGATGTTCCCATGTAGAGGGGATCTGAATGTAGAGCCAAGTTTCTTAAAGTCAACCTTCTTATACATTACTTTGATACAGCGCAGTTACGTAGGATTGTTCTTGCATAAACCTTCATCATGATCATTATGATTTGCATGTACATCATCGACCTCGTGTTCTTTAATTATAGAAGGCATTCGTGCAGAGAAACCAGGCGACTCACAAATGTCAACTGTTGACTCATAATTTCGGTGACTAATACTAGTTGGTCTTCCATGTACAACCACTGACAATCTTGAATCTCACGGATCTTGGATGTAAAACACCTGTATGGCTTGTTCTGCCATTATGAAAGGCCCATCCTTGTAACCAACCTTATTAAGGTCTACTAAAGTAAATCCCAATTGATCTTGATGCACACCGGTATTTTCATTAACCCACTTACACTTAAAAACAACCACTTTGAATTGACTATAATCAAGCTCTCAGATTTCTTCAATCACTCCAAAGTAAGGCATCGATGCTCGAACCAAGTTATTATCTGATGCACTACAAAAGTGTTTAGAATCAGCCTCAACACTCACCCCATTATTTTGCATGCTACTTTTATCATCCTGTGACTTTGTATAGAAGGAATAATTATTGATATCATATCCCTTCCAAGTGGGGACATTGAGATTTGACCCAACAACTAACAATCTTAATGTATTGGAAGCATTGTGAGAAGCAAAGATTATTTCTTTAAATCAGTTTATGAAAGTTCTATTATGCTCTTGCAACACCTTTATCATGTTCATTTTTGGGTGAGTAGCTGTCAGATATTGTTTGTGAGTATGTATGTACAGAAGAACCTCTTGTGTATTATCCATAATATACAAATGCACTTGTGAGACCTCCTCTCGACTCATTGTTACAACATTGAATCCTCATGTACCCTTACCTCCCTGTGTTTGGTGATGATGAGTTTCACGCAACCCAACTGATTTAACTGTTTCAATGTACTGGGAACAAAACTCAATAGATTCTTCAGCAACGTATGTTTCAACAAGGGAAGCCTCTGGTCGGTATTGATTCTTGGTATAACCTTTTAAAACCTTCATGTATCGCTCAACTGGATACATCCACTGTAAAAAAATAGGACCACACAACCTGATCTCCCTCACGAGATGAACAATTAAGTGAACCATTATGTGAAAAAAGATGGAGGAAAATACATCTCCAATTAACAAAGGACAATGGCAGCTTCATTCTCCAAATCTTGCTACTGTCGAGGGTCAATGACTTTGCTACAGATAACATTAAAGAAAAAACACAAATGAGTTAAGGCAACCCTAACTTTATCAGGCAAAATACCGCGAATTGGACAACTAATAGTTGTTGCATTAACACGTGACAATCATGAGACTCCAAGCCAACCAATTTGAGATCATTGACAGATACAAGGCTCTTGATATTTGAAGGGTATGCTTGTGGGACTTTTACCTTTTGCAGACATTGACAATTTTTTTTTTCTCTTTTGTTGACATTGTGTAACATGCTGGGGGCAGATACGTTCGCCGACCTTGTGATATCGGATGCAACTGCTCTTGCATACCCATGTCAATCAAGTCTTGATGAAATTTCAAACCATCCTTTGACTAGCCTTTAATGTTGAGAAAGGTGTCAATTAAACTATCACAAACATTTTTCTCAACATGCATTACATCTATACAATGTCGCAAATCTAAACTAGACCAGTATGGAAGATAAAAGAATATTGACCTTTTCTTTCATATGTTCTTTTCAGATGATGCCTTATTTTGGGTCTTCCCAAAGATAGTTACGATGTCCTTCACCCGATCATAAACTTCATTTCTAGCTAAGGGTTTCGACGCACTGTCATTCTCCTGGCTTACATAAAAAGCTTTCTTCTATTATCGATATGGGTGAAAAGGTTTGAGAAAGCTTCGATGCCTAGTATATATTGTCTTCTTTCCATGTTTCAGTTGGATGAAGCTCGTCTCTTTCTCACAGATAGGACATGAGTGATGTCCTTTGATACTATATCCACTCAAATTTCTGTATGTTGGAAAGACATTAATGGTACAAAATACCATCACACACAACCTGAAGGTCTGCTGAAGATTCCCATCCCACACATCAACCTTGTCTTCCCACAATTTTCTCAAGTCTTCAATCAACGGAGTCAGATACACATCAATATCATTTCATGGCTGTCTTGGACCCGCTATCATCATACACATCATAATGTATTTTAGCTTGATGCACAACTAAGGAGGGAGGTTGTAAATCATCAGCAAAATAGGTCATGAATTGTGGTTGGTGCTTAAGTTACCAAAAGGATTCATTTTGTCCAAAGCAAGACCAAGCCTTAGGTTTCTTGGCTCGTCCCCAAAATCTGGATACAAATGATCAATTGTCTTCCATTACAAAAAATCAGTTGGGTGTCGGAGCAATCCATCTGTTTTCCTGCCATCTATATGCCATGTAAGGCTTTTTACATCTTGTCCATTAGCAAATAATTGCTTGAACCTTGGTATTATTGGAAGACACCAGGACATTTTTGCTAGACGACCACTATCTGTGGTTGCATCATCTTTGCATTCGTCATCCTTCACTTTGTACCTTGATACCCCACATGTGGGGCACTTGTGCATTTTGACAAACTGATTTCTATACAATATGCAATCATTAGGGCATGCATGTATTTTCTGTTACTCCATTCCCACAGGACATAAAATCTTCTTTGCCTCATAGTGATTTTTTGGCAGCGTGCTATCTTTAGGAAACATCTTCTTCAATAACACAAGCAATTCACTGAAAATTTTGTTGCTCCACTTAAATATTGCCTTCAAGTTCACCAGCGCTAACACCGCTAAATACCTTGTGAAAGTTATGCACCCCGAATACAATAGCTTCTTTGAATCACTTTCTATTTTCTCATAGAAAGGTGCATGTGCTTGCTGAAAACCATCTTGCCTAAGATCGTGTATCATGTCTTCTGTACAATCTTCGACCTCTAAATCTACTGGCTCAGTGTGAGAAACTGTTAGCTTGTCTAGAAATTCCCCATGTCATATCCATTTTGTGTATTTCAGAATGATCCTGTGACATATATGATGTGATCTTATGTCATTTACTGATTGGCATCTCCCATTCCCATATTTAACACATGGACAAAAAAAATTTCACCCAGGCATTGTGCATTATGTTTGGTAAATTGAAGGAATTGCTCAACCCCATTCTCATAGTTGTCGATAATGCATGATGAATTTATCCAACTTCGATCCATGTTTTCCCTTTGTTGTCAAACTTCATTAAGTTATCCGACATGCATGAAAACCTCACTTTTTCATTAGAGGTGTGGCCCTATCCCATTCAGGAAGACATTTTTTATAATAGATTCATACGTAAAGGTTAACTATGTTTTCTTAGATTTGACAAAATTTCGGCAGCATTTTGCATTGATCTTCAAGTACACGACATGAAAGTGACCTCATGTCATCATCGACCACATTCAAGTTTGCACCTGAAGAACAAAGTGAAATGCACTATACCAAAATTTCATCAAATTTAAGAAAATAGACTTATCCTATACGTATGAATCTTCTATAAAAATGACTCTTCTCAAATTGTCCAAACGGACAATTCAAGATTCACAAACAAATACATATCTCGAAAGATGCTCACTAACAACAACAACGAGTGCAATGATGAGAGTGCTATATAATACAAAGTTGTTGACTCAAGTACACTGGTTGAAAAAAACTTCCAATAAGTTTGTGTAAAAAATGTGTACCTACAACCAAAACCAATTGTTAAAGATTTCAATAATTAAGATAGACAAATTGAAACACTTTTGTTTGCCTTTATTTGTGTAAGACCAAGCCAAAATATTAAGAAAAATAAAAAGCAAAAAGAAAACAAAACATGATGAATTAAAGTCCATTACAATTTCTGTTACGATCTTTAAAACTATTTTGGTTATTTCCCTTTTGTTATTAATATGTTGTCCATTTTATTCCAATACATGATGACTTAAAGTGTCATGCTCCAATAATTCTTAGTAACTGTTTGCTGACTCAAGTTGTTCATTTTAGTCCCACACGCAAATGCACGCAAATTCACTATATCCTATTGTGTTGCAAATACAAAACCTATCTTAGAGGTTCAAATTACAAGCATGTTGATTATGTCTTTGATGCTATTGCAATGACTTTACCAAAACTACAAGCAGGTTGACCATTGTAATGGATTCCAACAACGATGGTAGAGGAATGTAGAGGAAGAAATAAACAGTTATCATTTCAATTATATAGTTGGTTGATCAATTTCTCTAGAGAGTCTCATCTAATTTTTGGCTAATAATGTTTCTCTTCAAGGGCCTAGTTGGATTTGGTTTTTTTCTTGTACTGATGATAACTCGTGTTTTTCCTTGTCTTTTTGGATCATAACATGGCTTACTTGAGGCTTTTGTTTAATAATTCTGACGTGAAAAAAGGTGGGGGAGAGAAGAGAAAGGGTAGTGATCATATATCTCTATGAATACAATTGGTTCATAGGAGTCTAATGCAATCCTACCCCGGAAGGGCATTGGATAGCAGACTCTAAGTAGATTGGGCCAGAGATGCAAGAGAAGGCCCTAAGGTTCTCATGAGCCTTAGGGCAGATTTCGGGGCCATGGGCTAAGTATAAGCCCACTTATCTTTGTACATATTAGATTAAGGTTTCATTATTTTTGGGCCTTGTATTTAGGGCTCCATAATGTAGGTAAGATATCCTAGAAATGTAGGATTTTTCAGCCCTTGTATTTTAGGGCACCTAGACTAATTTTTGTATTGGGGGTAGTTTTGTAATTTCACATGCATTAAGTGAATATTTGATGTGTGTGTTGGAAAATAAATTTAATTAAATTAGGAGAAGCCCAATCCAATTAAATTTTAGAGGGGGAGGTGAGCATTTGCTTGCTACATCCCATTGCCACATCATATAGTCACACTTTGTGCATGTCCTTCATGCTTTACATGTCTCATGCCACCTAAGCATACTTAGTGGAGAATCTTGGACTTGATCTTGAATTAGTGGGCCAAACCATAGCTAAAATTCACTAATCATAATTAGTGAAATTTTGGCTCCAAAATTTGGCTCCACAAATTCAATTTCAAATTCAAGTGAAATTTGAATAGAAATTCAAATTTCCCTCCAATTTTGTGTGACACTTAGGCCATAAATAGAGACCTTGTGTGTGCATTTTTTTTTTCAACTTTGATCATTTGAAAATTAAAATTCAGATTTCAGAGCTCTTTTAGAGCACAAAATTTCGTGCTCTTCTCTTCCTCTCCCTTCATTCATCTCCTTCTTCCTCCAAGCTCTTATCCATGGCCTCCTAAGGTGGTGAGCTTCTTCTAGACTCATCTTCTCCTTGAAGTGGCGTCTCCTCTCTCTCTTCCTTCTCCATTCTGCTGCCATTCATCTTCCAAAAAGCAAAGGAATCCATTAATGAAGAAGATCCTAGGCCTACAAGCTCCAAAGGAGCTTACATCAGAGTCTCCTGTGTACAATGGTTTTGAAATGGAAAAAAAGCTACCTAGGCTTAATGGTTATTGAGATAGTAGTAACCTTTTTTTATTTTTATTTTTTGTGTTTTTACCACTGTAGTTACCTATTTCATTTTCTTGTGAGTTTTGTATGCAAATCAGTTAGGTCATACGCATTGACTAACACTTTATTTCCAAATTAGTCGTTGAGATTGTATGTGTTTGGCATTTCATTTCCTGAGATTTAAAAATCCTTCATTAGTTTGGCTTTGCAAAATATTTTCACTTGAATATTATTTGGTGCAAACCAACAATGGAAAATAAACTACAAAATGACTAATTTGAATGACTTTTCGCAAACTTAGGGACTAACAGAGGGTTTTTTTTCTTTTAAATTTTAGGATTAAATGCCAAACTTATACAATCTTCAGAACTAATTTTCAAGTTAACTTGTATTAATAGAACTAGCACATTGTCAAGTACCCATTGGATTTAGGAGATTCAAAGGATTGCAAGACTCTCATTCTCATGGTTCGTTGATGTTTTTTTGTACTGTTTGATGTTATTTTTTCATTCAGCAATTGTGCATCTAATTGGATTTTAATATCCAGTGGCAAACATTGAACGGGCAAGAAATATTCGAATCAAGAAAGCTTATCACTTTTTCCTTAAGAAAAAAAAAGCATAAAGCAAATCCGCCAAAGGTGAGTGAAAAAAAAAAGAGACAATATATCTCTAAATTTTACAAGGCACAAAAGTGTAATAAAGATTAATGAATAAGACAAAAGGAGTAGAGCCCAACCCCCAAAAAAAAAAGTTGGAATGAATAAAAGTACAAGCAAGGCTCTCAAGGTTCTTACTCAATATAACCCTGAAACACTCTTTGAGCCTCTCTGATCCTTTCTTTCATAGCCTTTTTACCCCTGATCATGTTACAAGCCCAATAAAGTCCATGTGGATCAAGGAATGACTAATTTTGCTTTTGAGTTTGGATTTTGGAATAGAACCCGCACGCACTTGTGATTGTTAAAAAAAAAAACCCCTGAGGTTTGCACTTGCACATTTGAGAAGACAACTCATTTGACCAGGAGCTCATGGGAGATGCCCAAAGACAATTGTGATAGTAGGGTACATCTGATGTTAGTCTCTCATGCAAGGGTAGCCTTCGTTATATAAATTCTTTCAGGATCAGCCCATGTCATCAAGTTTCAGCGGGATCGACATACCCTTGGCATCACTCTATGATATTAAATCAGGAAAGTTTCACTTGGTCGTATACCAGTGTAAAAATCCATTGTCATCCTTTAATGGTGTATATGATCGATCCCAAAGCCTTATATTTTCTTGTTGTGCAAAATAATCAATGTTTTTAAACAAAAAAAAGGGACGAACCCTAGGATCAATATTTCAATTGATTGATTAAATATCAAACGGCTCCACTGTCGTCAATCCAAAGTTGTCAAGTGACTAAATCAAACAAAACGTACACTCTGAGGGAGTCCCCAAAGAGATTTGCAAAAGATAGGATGAGGTCGCATGAGTTATCACGTCTTTCTAAAAGAGACAATCAATTTGTGTTTTTTGACACACAAAAAAAAGGCAAAAAAAATCAAATTCACAAAAAAGGAAAGAATGTCATGACCATTGCCCAGTTTTCATGATTCAAAACCTTTTACAATTCTAGATACAAAGTCCACATTTACTGCATTTCAAGATGAAGGTTGCATGCCTCTGCATTCCAAAACTCATGTTTCACATCAGGCTATAAGTGCATAGATTTCTCTTTATATACTAATTTCCAAAATCCAATGTCCTCTGTCTTTCTCTTAAAGAGTCAACCTTTTGCTTTCTTATAAGGTTGAGCCCTTGGGTACTAGTACCTATTGGCATGATCATAGGACTCAATGTCCTTTGTTTTTGTTTCGTAGGACTCAACGTTCTCCGTCTTTATTTTTCATAGGACTCAACGTCCTCGCTTTTATTGTTCATAGGACTCAACATCCATTGTATTTATGTTTCCATAGGACTCAACGTCCTCGCCTTTATGTTTCCATAGGACTCAACATCCTTTGTCTTTATGCTTTCGTAGGACTCAACATCCTCGTCTTTATGTTTTCATAGGACTCAATGTCCTCTATCTTTATGTTTTCATAGAACTCAATGTCCTCTATCTTTATGTTTCCATAGGACTCAATGTCCTCTATCTTTATGTTTTCATAAGACTTCAATGTCTTCTATTTTATGCTTTACAAGACTTCAATATCTTTTGCTTTTATGTTTTTCAAAGACTTCAATGTCTTCTGCTTTTATGCTTTTCAAAGACTTCAATGTCTTTTGTTTTTACGCTTTACAAGACTTCAATGTCTTCTATTTTATGCCTTATAAGACTTCAATGTATTTTGCTTTTATGCTTTTCAAAGACTTCAATGTCTTCTGCTTTTATGCTTTTCAAAGACTTCAATGTCTTCTGTTTTATGCTTTACAAGGACTTTAATGTCTTCTGCTTTTATACTTTTCAAAGACTTCAATGTCTTCTATTTTATGCTTTACAAGACTTCAATGTCTTCTGCTTTTATGCTTTTCGAAGACTTCAATGTCTTCTGCTTTTATGCTTTTCAAAGACTTCAATGTCCTTTGTTTTACGCTTTACAAGACTTCAATGTCAATGTCCTTGTTTTTATGCCCTATAGGACTCCAATGTCCTCCACTTTATTTTTCATAGGATTCAACATCCTCTTTCTTTATGTTTCCATAGGACTCAACGTCCTCACCTTTATGTTTCCATAGGATTCAACGTCCTCTGTCTTTATCTTCCATAGGACTCAACGTCCTCTGTCTTTATTTTTCATAGGACTCAATGTCCTCTATCTTTATTTTTCGCAGGACTCAATGTCCTCTGTCTTTATGCATTTATAGGACTAAACGTCCTCGCCTTTATCTTTCCATAGGATTTAACATCCTCTGTCTTTATGCTTTCGTAGGACTCAAAGTCCCTGCCTTTATGCTTTCGTAGGACTCAAAGTCCCTGCCTTTATGTTTTCATAGGACTCAACGTTCTCTATCTTTATGTTTTCATAGGACTCAACGTTCTCTGTCTTTATGTTTTCATAGGACTCAATGTCCTTTGCCTTTATCTTCCATAGGACTCAACATCCTATGTCTTTATGTTTTCATAGACTTCAAGGTCTTCTGCTTTTATGCTTTTCAAAGACTTCAATATCTTCTATTTTATGCTTTACAACACTTCAATGTCTTCTGTTTTATGCTTTACAAGACTTCAATGTCTTCTATTTTATGCTTTACAAGACTTCAATGTCTTATGCTTTTATGCTTTTCAAAGACTTCAATGTCTTCTGTTTTTACGCTTTACAAGACTTCAATGTCAATGTCCTCTTCTTTTATGCCCTATAGGACTCCATTGTCTTCCATTTTATGTTTTATAGGACTTCAAGGTCCTTTATTTGGTGTTACAGGACTTCAATGTCCTTTTGTTTTTTTAGTTTCAATTTTTTCTCTAGCATCCGGTTTTGAATAGCCAGATCGCTCGAATGAAATTAGTGTCATTGTCTTTACTTATCTTTTATTTTCAATAAAAGATAAGTAAAGAGGGAGAACTTTCAGACCCTAATGTCATCCGGGTATAATGTTTTTATCATTCGAATATGATGTTTTGATCATTGCTAATCAAATTATGGTGTTTGGAACCGGTTATAGTGCAAGGCCAAGGGTCGCGTAGGGTTTTGATGGTTGTTTGTTAGTTCTAGAAATAAAAGCCACAAGGAAGGGGCAAAATGGTCAATTCCTAGATTTTTTTTGGACCTAAACTCGCCCAGGCTACCATTTGGCTCCCCTAGGCCATGAAATTTCTTCAGCTCTAAGAAAGCCACTCGCTTGGTTAAGCTCTAGCTCGCCTGGGCGAGCTGATACCTTCAACTTTAAACAACCAGCTTGCCTAGGCGAGCTCCAGCAGGGGAAGGGTTTAAGGGTCTGAGAATTGAAGAAAGAGGGGAAAAACATAGAAATGAGAAAGAGAAGAAGAAAAAAAGAAAAGTCGAGGCACTGCCGAATCGAACCGTGGATCGTTTCCTACATCATTTCTCTTGCAAGCCTTGTACCCTGTGCAACAGTCGGTTAGTTTTTATTAAGATTTTGATGTAATCTTTGTACCCTTATGTATCCCTCTTGATATTATATATGTAATCTTTTCTATTCAAATATCACTTGAGATCTTTTCAAGGTCCAACACCTTAACGACTCCCTTCATTTTTCAAAATCTAAAACGTCATTTCAAGGTCCAATGCCTTAATGACTCTTTATTTGCAATTAAAATAAATCTTAAAAAAACATAAAATCAATTCAACACACAAACATTTAGACTTAAAGAACTATGTAGGTCTGACTTCCTCATTGTACCTAAGGATGCGTAGGAGCCAGGGCAACACCCTTGTTGATTCAAAATAATAATAATAATAATAATATTAAATAAATAAAAATAATATAGTAAAAGAAAAGAAATTCACCGCTCTTGGAAAAATAATTAATTTTGTAGTCACGTTATTTTTATTGCACACTCGATTAAAGTTTTCTGTTCTTCGTGACGGGGGCGTGGGGTGTTAATACCTTCCCTATGCGTAAATACCTCTCGAACCCTTCTTTTCAAAATTTGCAAATCTCTTATGGTTTTTCTAACTTTTTCCTCGAATAAACGTTGGTGGCAAATCCCACTTGTTTTCTCCCTAGGAGACAAACGTGCTTTCTTTTATTTGCTTTCGTCATCCCGTCATAAGGTAGGTTGCGACAAGGCTTTAGCACTAAAGTTTTCCCAAAATCCTCCCCAAAAGAGACTTCTAGCTGGAATTTAGTAGTGATCAAGTGTACTTCCAAAAACTTTTAGAAGAAGAGTACATAGTTTTGATTCTTGAAACCTGAAAAATCACACTAAAAATGGTAGTCATGGCCCCACTTGCATGTTGTTTAATTGCATTTACAAGGAAACTTAAACAACTCATGACAATAACTATTTATCCTAAATGTTTGTCAACTTATAGTGAGATGCATGCACTTTAAGATTTGGTACATAAAAGTAAGTTGAAAATGAACTATTCCTTGTTTGACAATAATAATCTCAAGAGTCAAGAGAATTACCCCAGTTCTTTGTTGATTCAAGCCTCCACTTGTTGCACCATAGTATCTTACCTGAAGATAATAAGTGAATAACATAAATTAAAAAATATCTTACCTGCATAACATTTTGTTTTAATCTATTCCTGATTAGCTAATACAAGGTAGCAACTTCATGGAAAATATATATGGTCACAATGAAGAAGCATTGGCTAACAAAATGCTTAAGACATAAGACAAGGTAGCAAGAACATTAATGGTTTTAAGTTATACTTTAAAAACAATGCTTCAATTTCATCCAAAGAAAAAAAGGGAATGAATGAATGAATTGGATTAGAACTCCTAAACACATGTCCACCATAGTTTGGCCTTAACACCTTCCATATAGTTAACCTCTTTAACCGTTGCCTTTGCTAGTCTTTCCTTATGCCCATGCACTGTGTAGTACCTATCAAAGTAATGATAAAAATTTCACTTTGTAAATTAAGCTCGCAGAAACTTGCTAAGTAATTCAATTGAGATTAAAATGAAAATAGGAAATTAAGGAGCAACATTATTGGGAATAATACAAAAGAAAGGGGAAATGCTTATCACAAAAATATAATTATAATATTATTAAGAGCATTAAGGTTGTCATTTACCATTAGATATCCTATAAAACACAAGATGATTGAACTATTGAAGTCAATGTTGTAGTCTTTTGTAACGAACATCACACAAAGAATGAATGATTAGTGAAAACAAGAAGGGTTGAAAAGTGCATACACAATATAAACTTTGACTGCCATTGACGATCGATACTTCAAGATCTCTCTGCTTCTCTTCACTTTCTCACCTAGAAGGAAAAGAAAAAAAAACAGCACAATTAAACATGGCCATTCAAGATGCCAGATCACCAAACCGGCAAACGCCTAGCCACTGTCGCCTTCCGTCGCGAGAGCGTGTGTTAGTCCAATGAAATCTTTCATCGTGAGAAGCGTGTGCTGGCCATTAGAGAGCATGACACCTCAAGCTCAGAGTTTGAAGTTGTCACCCGAATTCTCGCCCATATAAAGCTCCTCCTTCATCTTCGTGTTGTCGCCCTAGATGTTGGCCTCCACTCTAAAGCCATCTACCACTTCTCCAAAATCCTCGAGGGTCGTTGCATAAAGCCTTGACTCACCACTCCGCCAGTTGGATCATCCACTACACCTGAACCCTCACCCTACACCCCTTCTAGAAACCATCTGTTGCCTCCCTCCTTGAATCCATTCATTGCTTCCTATACTCCATCCACGACCTCGAACACCTTAAGCTCCTCTGCTACACCATCCTCCATGAACGCAAGCTACTACGTTGTTCCGACAGTGGATCTGTCATGAACAATGAAGGTTTTTACCTTCCTCAAAAACAATGACTTGATTGCGAAGGGGCATAAGAGTAGGGTACATATATTCAAGAGAGAAACAGAAAGAGGGTTCAACGGTGTTCTTACCTTCACAGAGAGTGAAAGAGCTTCAAGTGGAGACATTGACGGCGTATGAGATAGCTTCGACGGTGACAACAGATAAAAGGAGAGTGCGAGAGATGATTGTAAAGACAACGGCAGAAGGAGAGTGAATAGGGTGTGAGAGAGAAGCAGTAAGAGTATGCGAAAGTGAGGCAATGAGACAATGAGAGTGCAATCATTTAAAACTTCTCCCTTTCAAAGATGGTTGTGCAAAACTGATGTTAAACTCTTGCTTTCAACATCGATTTTTGAAGAAACTGATGTTGAAATGTGGTTTCAACAATGGTTTTGTGATAACTGTCGTTAACAAGTTGTAATTAATTACAAAAATGACATCATATTTTCTTAGTTGCCTTATACGACTAACTTTTGTATAGAAATCATTTTCCAAAACTTGTATAGTTCTCCAATTTATGGTTATTTTGTAGTGATTTTTGTAAATAAATTTTGTTTTATGGATAAAGTTGTCTTTAGAATATGTCCATTGGATTTAATGATGAAATATGTGCAATTTCAAGTGAAAAAGAGGCTAAGTCATGAAGTGCCAAAAGTGATAGTTGAGCTTAGCTCAGCAGTTGGGCTAAGCGTGCATCCACTGCTAAGTGCAACTTCAACGCACTTAGTGCGAAGCAGAATCTGGCAGGGCATCAGCATCAAGGTCGCATGCTAAGCGCGAGATCAGTATGCTAAGCACAGCAGGTGTCTTCAGCTAGGCTCAGCGCACGACTGGCGCTAAGCCCGAATCCACTTACCCGCACTAAGCGTGAGGGTGGCACTAAGCGCAAACCTTTGCACCTTCTCATCTCTGAGCATTTCTTTTGCTTTCTGTTGTGTTTCTACTGCTTCTCTGCTTCATTCTTGCTTCATTTCAAACACAATCCAAGTAAGTTAGCACATTTCTATTTTTACTTTTCATGCTTCAAACCTTAGGATAGTTGATTTATAGTTTTAGTGACTAGTATTGTTGTTAGGTTAGGTTACTTAGTTTTAGGGTTAAGTATTTTAGGACTTTAGGTAGTTTAGAAGCCCATTAAGGGCAATGTGGCTGAAAGGGGTGAAAACCCCTGTGTGTATTTCTGGGAATTGTGATGAACGCACTAAGCGCACCTGTTGCACTTAGCCTGTTCATCGCAACTGTTAATTTTTTTAGAATTTCTGATGATCACGCTAAGCGAACCATGTCGCGCTAAGCGCGTTCATCATGGCTGTTGAACCAAAATGATGCAGACGCTAAGCGCACCTGTGCGCTAAGCGTCAATAGTATACTGAGATACTTAGAGTAGTTCAGGCGCTAAGCCCAGCTTGCTGAGCTAAGCGCCACTTAGGTTCTGTTTCTTTATCTTTGTAATAAGGCTAAGCACGCCTGTGCGCTAAGCCTAAGTGTCTTTCTGTTGAGGCTGAGCTAAGCGCCAGTATGTTGTGCTAAGCCCCAGTCCTCTACTGTTTCTAAAATTGTAGACTTAGGCTAAGCGCAGCTGTGCACTAAGCCTATTCTGTAGAAAAAAAATGTTTTATGTGTCTTCGAGCTAAGTGCCAACTTGTTGCGCTTAGCGCTTAAGTTAATTTTATAAGGTGCGCTAAGCTCAGCATGCTGCACTAAGCACCTAGCTCTTATTTCAGTTTTATTTTTCTATTTTTTTGAGAATAAACCTGTACTAATCTCTTGTGTTTTGTCTTATATTTTACAAATGGCTTCTAGGAAAAGAAAGGCACCCTCTACACCTACCCAAGCCAGATTTGATAGATCCAGATTCACTTCCCAAGAGGCTTGGGAGAGATACACTGGCGTTGTGGTTCCTTGTAAGCTTTTACCAGAGAGGAATGTGGTGGTTTACTATACAGAGTTTGATGAGTTCAAGGAGGAACTTGAGAGGTGCCATTGGGATGAGGAGTTGACTGACTTTGTGGACGACAATATTAATGTTGCCATTGTAAAATAATTCTATGCAAACCTCTATGACCCCGAGGACAAATCACCTAAGCAGGTGAGGGTGAGAGGTCATCTAATTAAGTTTAATGAGGATACCCTTAACACATTTTTGAAGACCCCTGTTGTAATGGAAGAGGAGGAAACACTTTGTGCATATTCCAGATTTGCACTCCTGAGGCCTGATCCTCAGGAGTTGGTTGCTAAGCTTTGTATCCTAGGGAGGGGATTCGAGCTTAATTCTGATGGGCAACCTTTGAAGATTCTAAGGAAGAACATGACCATGCTTGCTTAGACTTGGAGCGTTCTTTTCATTTCTAACCTTGTCCCCACTTCCCACACATCTAATGTCACCCTAGACAGAGCCAAACTCATTTATGGCATCATTATGAAGATGCATATGAATGTGGGGTACCACATCTCCCACCAGATCTCCCTCATAGCACAGCATGACACATCCAGACTAGGATTCCCTGCCTTGATCACAGCTTCATGTAAGGCTAGGGGAGTTCAGTCAGATTCGAGGTCCCTGGAGAGCCTGAGTCCTGCCATTAGTTTGGCTTATATTAAGAAGAATTGTTGAAATCTTAATGATCCAACAGTAACTTTCAGAGGACCCAAGAAGGCCAGGGGTAAGAGATTTGAGGCCCCTTCCACTTCAGCATCAGAGGCACCAACACCTTCTTCTTCTACAGTACCTCCCTCTTCATCCACTCAGATTCCAGTTATTCCTCCTGCACCCACACAGATACCACTTCCAGCTCCTCTATCTGCAGAACCAACAGATTTTATTTTTACACCACAGATGCTTCACTCCATGCTCCAGAGCATCCACAAGGGACAATCCATCATCATGCAGAGCCTTCAGGGCTTGGGCTTGCCCTCCATTATGAGCATGAAGGAGTTTGAGACTCAAGTGGCCTGGCCAGGAGACTAGCCCTCTTCTTCTGGAGGGGGTGGGGCCTCTACAGCCCAAGAGCCTAACATTGAGGAACCACCAGCACCAGCACCAGCAGCAGAGGAGGAGACAACTCCAGATCAGACTCCTCAGCCATCTCCAGCCCCTGCACATATACCTGAGGATGTTGCACCAGTTGTTGAGTCTGAGCAACCTATACAGGATTCATTAGCAGCTTCAGCACTGGATCTTAATGAAAACCAGCCACAGGAGGAGCAAGACGTTTAAATTTTTGCATTCTAAACACTTTAGTTTATTTTTAGTTATTTTATGATTTACGTCATTTAAATTTCAGCTTTTATGTTTCAATTCTTTAAATTTCAGCATTTAAATTTCAGTAGCGTAGTTGTTTGTTTGCTTGTACAAAAAGCTTGATTGAACAATGAATTGGTTGAACTTTGTATGTAGTGGCTTGTTTGGTATGAAATGAGTGTTTGAAAATGATTTGATTGAGCAAATGTATGAATTGAATGGATTGGGATGATTGGATGATTGTTTTGATCAAGTTTGCAGACATTAGAAGAGAATGAGCATGTGATTGGAAGTATGTCTGAAAATGTTAGTTGGTTGTCAGATTGATTGTGAAGGAATGCATTAACCGTATCCTGGTGAGAGTGTGATCCTTAAATTTTGAGAGAAAGGACTATCATTTAGTACTTATTTTTGTGTGAATCTCTGAAGTATGGACTGGATGCATGAATTTGAGGATGATGAAGGTCATGCTTGATTATGAATAGCCACTTAACCAAAAAGCTGACCATATATTTGAATGAATTATCCCTTGCACCCAGTTTAAGCTGAATGAATTGATTGATTGATTGAACCTATAGCCTATTCAGTTGTATCTTTTGCTACCGTATCTTAGGTTGTAGGAGAGCATCATCCACAGAAGCTGGGCTCAAAGCAAATTTGTTCCAAATTTGGGGGAGTTATTATCAAGGTAAATTTGTCCCAAATTTGGGGGAGGCACTGGGTAAGGATTGAAATGATCAAAAGAAAATAGTATACACACTGTTTATGTATATATTGTCTTCTGTGTTAAAAAAACTGTAAGTACAAATAAAATTAATAAGTGTGTATGCTGCAAAATAATGAAAGCTAAGTGCCTAAATAAAGGGCGAGTAGGGGTTAGGAATGAATGAAAAAGGTGAAGGTTTATATATGGATGAATGCTCTCCTAGAACCTAAACTTTTGAATCCTAGAAAAACCATGAATTGTTGGCAGCCTAACCCCGTTACAAGCCTAGAAAGTCCTTCGAATTCAATTTTGTGTGTTCATTGTTGTATGATATGAGATGAAATGCAAAGGTTGGAACTTGTGTTGGTTGTTTATGATGGAATAAGCCTAAATACTTGAGCTTGAGTGAAACAATGACTGTGAGGTTTTGGTTGATGATCCCTCCTTGATTTCTATCATGCTTACTAACTTATTTCAGCTATGACTCTAATGTGTATGCTCTTGTCTTTGAAAAACTGCATGCTTGTGAAAAGTGATTGATTTAAGCATTCCATGATACTCAGTTCATATGGTTGAATTCCTTTATGAATCAAACACCATTTTCTTTTGATTGACCACTGTCTTTGTCACTTGAGGACAAGTGAGTTGTTCTTTCTTTGCTTGAGGACAAGTAAAACTGTAAATTTGGGGGAGTTTGTTAGTCACCTTATACAACTAACTTTTGTATAGAAATCATTTTCCAAAACTTGTATAGTTCCCCAATTTATGGTTATTTTGTAGTGATTTTTGTAAATAAATTTTGTTTTATGGATAAAGTTGTCTCTAGAATATGTCCATTGGATTTAATGTTGAAATATGTGTAATTTTAGGTGAAAAAGAGGCTAAGTCATGAAGTGCCAAAAGTGACAGTTGAGCTTAGCTCAACAGTTGGGCTAAGCGTGCATCCACCGCTAAGCACAGCTTCAGCGCACTTAGCGTGAAGGAGAATCTGGCAGGGCATCAGCATCAAGGTCGCGCCCTAAGCGCGAGATCAGTGTGCTAAGCGCAGCAGGTGTCTTCAGCTAGGCTCAGTGCACGACTAGCGCTAAGCCCGAATCCACTTACCCGCGCTAAGTGCGAGGGTGGCGCTAAGCGCAACGTCACGAATTCAGAGCCTATTTAAAGTCTGTCTTGTGCAGAATTAGGGTACAATGCCCAGGGCACAGAATTCCACAGACACCACAGTACCTACTTCGGGAAAAGAGCTCTAGAGCCAGCAAGAGGAGCAACTTTTGCAGAGATACCTAGGTTTTGTAAGCTTATTATTGTTAGGGTTTCTTCTGTAATGGTTGGCTAAACACCCTAGTTGGGGATTTCTAATGAACAACTTATGTAAATACCTAATATCTAATTGATTATGTTTTATGTTTTCAATGTTTCCTTCAATGGTTAATGTTTGTATGTTTTTGGTCTGATCATCCATTTGTGTGCATAGTTAGGTGACTTTAGCATTGGGAAATGTATTGTTGCCTTAGAACTTGATCGAAGCAGGATCGAAACTTAGTCTTACAAGAGGGAGCTGTGGATTAAGTTTTGGTTTTAATTATGTTGTTACAATAATGTTGTTTAGTCTAGGCCTAGTCTTACAAGAGGGATCTGCGGACTAAGCTTAGGCTAAATTAGGCTAAACTTTCGTAAGCTGCTTGAGCTAAGTCTAGTCTTACAAGAGGGATCTGCGGACAAAATTCAGTTTAAGTTAGTCTAAACCTAAGAGGACTGTCTCAATTGGGGCTAGTCCAACAAGAGGAATCTGAGGACGAAGCTTGGATTGATTTGGTCTGACGAGGGATCGAGGTTTAGTAATTTAGGCTACAACATAGAACACAAGGGCATGATTGATTAGAGAAATATATTTATATCCATCAGCTTGTTTGTTAGAAAGACCCAACATTTCTACCTACTGCTGTCATTTTTACTTACTTTGCATTTTATAGTTTTTAGCATAAAAGTTAGTTTAAATTCTGTTTGAAATTTTCAATCATACATGTTCTCTCAACAATGCTTCATTTCTAAACTTAATTCAGGCTAACATTAGTTCCCTGTGTTCGATACTCGGATTCATCCGTTTTAATTTTTAAATACTTGACGATCCGGTGCGCTTTCCGGCAAACTGGATTTTCCTTGAATATATTTGAACAAAGAAAAAGTGAAACAAAAAGCAACTATAGGGGAAATCCAACATATTTTTTACTATATCGGTTTTTGTAGAACCGTCATTAAACCAACGTTGTTGAAGGTCATTTTTGTAGTAGTGTTGACATAGTATCGTATTGCTATTCTAATTTCCATCTTATTCTAGGAAACCAACCAAGAACGTTACTTTAAATCAGCTAGAGAGTCAACAATTTGTAGAAGTGATAGCAGCAATGGCCATTGTCTTTGAAGAGGAGCTAAAAGCATTCATGGTGGTAGGAATCATTGTAACAGTTTGGCTTCAAGCAATCATGGTTTGGGAAGAGTCTCGTTAAGGAGTGTTTGGTAGGAGATAAGTTTTTTGTTTTCTGAGAATGTATGAGTTTGGAACCCTAGTTTCTCAACATGTTTAGTATGTATTTTTAAAAAAATAACATTGTTGAGAATATTTCTTAATCAATTTCCCACAAAAACTTTTTTATAGGAAAGGTGAAAATCTTACTTTTTCAAGTTTATTTTTCTTTTCCTATAATGAAAATATCGTGTTATTCTTAATTAAATTATATAATGTGATAAATAATTAAAATAATCAATAAAAATATGTGTTTGATTCCTAAAAAATTTATATAAAGATTTTCAATGATCAACTAAATAAATTTTATTCATTCCTAAGGTGAAACTTTCCTGGGTGATGATGGTACTGAGAACTTCAGCCTACAACCCTCCCGGTTAGCTTATATTTGAATACTTTGAGCATAAGACACCCCTTATAATTGAAAGCCATTAAGGCAAGATGTTATCCTTTGTTGGACTTACATATTGGATTATGTTACTTTTTAATCGTAACAAATATTTATATTGCTTTGCTCTCTCTTCATACTAGAGATAAGATGAATGCCAATTTCCAGCTATCAGGATTTGGAAAGCCTATATTGGGTACCTGAAATAATAATTAATGTCATGTGATTTGAAATAGTGAGGAATTGTCCTACTTGGTTTATCTGTTATTGAATAAATGGTTCTAAATCTGTCTTTCAGAACATATCATTATCATTAATTATAAATCAGTTTCAACTGTAGTTCTAATTAAGCCTACGCAACAGTGTTTTCTTTCACATTTCAGCATGTTCACACATGGATTATCAGCCATCTATATTTTGCATGTTAAAGGAATGGTATGCCAAAGGTAATTAATCATCCTTATGTGTGCTGAAACATATATATACTATTATCTAGCCAGCTTGCACGGCTGTTGGGTAAATTGCCATTTCTATTTTCGCTAAACTGGTTTCCCAAACGAATTAAATATTTTATATTTTATTCTTATACCAAATTTTGGTTTTTGGACTAGACTTGCCATGATCTTGGTTTTCATATAATTGTTTTTTGTTAAGTCGTTTAAATATATTCTTTTATGTTCAAACCAGTTATTTTTCAGCATTTGGACTTTTTTATTTTACATTTAAATGTTTCTTGGTTGACATATAAAAAAGTGAAATCACATAAAATGCATTTAGTTTTTTGTGTCACTATCTGCTTGGGAGCAAGGCCAGCCAACAACGATAAACAAAAAGAGATGGGAAAAGAAAGGAAAAAGCAAGCACTACGGTTATTCTTTCCTTTTGGATCTTGAGTGAATTCCGTGGATTTTTATTCCACAAACACAAGGACCCGAGGAGGATATTTCAATATAATGTTCAAGCAATATATGATTCTCAAATCTACTAAATTCCATTGAGCGTGTAAAAATGCTGTTTATTTAAGTGAGACCTGCTAGTGCTGATTACTGTAATCAGCTTTATATTTAAAATAAGATTAAAATATATTTTTCTTCTTTATAAATATAAAATTATTTAAAATTTATTAATGTATAATTTTTAGTATATTTTTTATTCTCTCAATTAAAATGTTTTATTTTCTTTGACTTGGAACAAGATTGGATGTCCGAACCTATCTGAATAATTTTTTTACATTAATTACATGCACAATCAATGTAAAAACATTACATTTTACATTATATTTTATATTAATTATATGTATAATTGATATAAAAAATTATCATCATAGTTTCGGATTTACCTTAACTTATATTCGAGTTAAAAAATAATATATTTTAATTTTGTTGTAAACGAAAAACATACTAAAATTTTATAAAAATAAATTTTAAATATTTTTATATTTATGAGAATAAAAAATATATTTTAATATTAAAATAAGTTAACATGTGGGTGAGAAGAAAATATTGCTTTGCATATAGGCCAATTATTTCTTTCAAAATAAACAAATAAAAAAATAGGCCAATTATTCTATTTGTCAATGGATAAGTCAGCGGGGATGAGATAATTAAGCATCGATGCCCAAATATTCCATCAAAGACTTGGAATACAATTTGTGATTTAACTAGCTATGAAGAATATAAATATGTAATAGGCAAGTTTTTTTTATAGAAAAAATATAACCAAACTACCAAAGTGCCAGAAACTCAAAATTCGGATCTAGGAACTTCCAAATCCAAAGTCCAACCACCCACTAAACAAGTTTCTGAATTTCACACGGCTCCCTTCACCATCCATAACTAGTACTCACATGTATGACAATTAGTCAACTTCAAAACTACCTAGATATCATATTTCTCCACTCTCCAGTGTTTTATTCCTCAGATTTCAAACTTTTGTATCCTTTTCGTTTGCTTCTACCAATAACAAGACAATATCATATCACAAAAAACAAGAGAATAGATTTCTTTGAATTCCTAGATAAATAATTATTAAATTAGTGTACAAGACAGGTTTTGTATCTTTCTTTCTAACTGCAGTAAAACATGCAATAAATATTTATATTTTTATATAAAATTACTTAATTATATAAATTTAAATCACTTTATTATATTCTTTTAATGAAGTAAATTAGCATAAAAATATTACTTAATTTCATTTAAATTTAAAGATAATAGTATAATTAGAATATAGTATTTTAAATTTTAAATACTATAACTTTGTTACAACTTGCAATAAAATAGTATTTAGTTTGAATTTGTAGATAATAGCATATTCATAACAACAAAATTTAATGTTACGGGGAGGGTGTTTGCTTCTATACTCTTAAGTCAATATTACTTCTAGGGATTGCAAAACTGACTTTGGATCTATCGTTACGGGGAAGATGTTTGCTTCTACACCCTTAAGTCGGTATTACTTCAACGAAGAAAAGTCGACTTGGGGCCTGCTGTTACAGGGATTATCCTAGTATTAAATATGTTTAGGTTGATGTATGTAAATAAGTCGGTGTTCACGAAACCACTGACGTAGGATATGAAACACAAATAATGAGTACATGTGTGCCATAACTAACTTTCCCACTAGATATCCAATAACCATCTATAAATATTGTACACCTGTAATGAATAAGATAACTCTAACACTAAGAAAAATCGTTGTTTTTGACGAATTATTTCTCATAGAAAATATTTCATCAAAAATATTTAAATTTGATAAAATTTACCAAACAATTAAATTTCGTAGGAAATTTTTGAATTACCGATGGAAAGCACAGATTTATTTCTGTCAGAAATTTAAATGTTTCTAACAAATTTTACCGATGAAATATAAATCCATAAGGAAATTTAAATTTTCCCCAAAACAAAAAGATTCCAACCCTAGCTAGACTGATGAGGACATGACCAAGAGCAAGGGTAAGGATTCACTTGAAGGACTTGGAGGGCCTATGACAAGGACTAGAGCAAGGAAAGCCAAGGAAGCTCTTCAACAAGTGTTGTCCATACTATTTGAATACAAGCCCAAGTTTCAAGGAGAAAAGTCCAAGGTTGTGAGTTGTATCATGGCCCAAATGGAGGAGGACTAAATGACACCACTTTGTTTCAATTTTAGAGTGTTTAGTTTGTCTAAATAATGGCCCAATCCTTGTAAAGTTGGCTGACCAAAAATATGTTTTGGGTTAATTAACTAAAAGGGCTTTAGTTAGGTTTAGTTCAAGTTGTAATAAGGGCCCAATTGGCAACCTAGGCATCAGCCTTTTGGGAGACCAAATGGTGGCTGACTTGTTGGCTGTTGGGGGTGACTTTTGGTTGCCACAATTTCAGTTACACTCAGCCATTAAGTTTTTTTTAATTCCCTAGGTTAATGGCATTAAGTTATTTTAATTTTAGGTTAGTGGGTCATTACTAAAATCTGCTGTAAAGCTTCTATATAAGCTGAACCATTTTATCAATAAAGACAAGTTGAGTTTTATTCAGAAAATTGGAGTTTATCTCTTTTATCTTAGTGAGAGTGATTCTCCTAAATTCTTGAGTGATTCAAGAACACCTTGGCTGTATCAAAGGACTTTCACAACCTTTGTGTGTTGCCCTCGCTGGAAAGAGTGATTTTTTCCTTCCTTTCATCTTCACCCTTGTTCTTTCAAACCACAATTCCAAAAAATCCACTTCTGCCCAGAATTATCTCGTGGCCATAACTCCCATTTTACGCACTCAAATTAAGTGATTCTTGAGCCTAAATTGAATTTCAAAACGAGACCTTTCACCTCGTTTTAGAATCACCTCATTTGGAGCCTTGTAGCTTCAGTTATTGCCATTTCTATATTTCTGTCCAGCCACCACTTAACCTACGTTTTACCATCCCATTCATCCATTTTATGCCAAGAACCACCTTATTAAGACCCACGAAATTAACCACCTTATTTTCCATCCTTTCCTTAATCAATTTCCGCATTTTCCATCAAGGTTTAATCCTAGACGATCCTAAGTCAGCCCTTGTGCCATGAGGGTTCATATCATTTGGTAATCAGAGCTCCGGTTCTAGGATCAACACTTCCTTTGCTGGAAATATTGGGTAGCATCCTTCTTTATTCTCTTTGCCATTTATATTACCTTCTTGTTCATATTTTTTTTTAGGCTGAACCATTGCAAAAGTTAAGCCTTTTGATCTCTTTGTTATAAAAAAAAAAAAAAAAAAAAAGAAGCAGAATTTCGTATAAGCAAAATTAAAAAAAAAAAAAATTGGGCTGAATGGTTCATGCTTGAAGAACTTTAAAAAAAATCTCTTTAAGGTAATATATTGGTTGCATGAAGGATTGTTACTTGAATTCCTAAATTATGAATTTTATTTCCTTCATTTGTGCCTAAAAACATGGTTAACCTTTTCCTTGTCTCTCTAGCCTTACGTTACACATATTGGTAAATTGTTCTTTGTTGTGGCCATAATCTCTTGAATTGCCTAAGAACTCAAGGGGAATTAGAGTGGTAAAAGGCAAGAGTGTTTCATTAGAGAAAAGTCATAATTGTGTGATACACTTGAGTGGGTGAGGTATTCAAATAGCAACTATAATTGTCTTGTTACGTTTGATTTGTTTGTTTGAGATGTCAGGTACTAATCCTAATGATGGAGTGGGGCTTTCGCAATTCCAAATGCAAGCTTTGATGCAACATTTGGAGAGGTTAATGAAACAACGAGATGATGCGCTCCATGAGAGGTTGGATCAAATGGAGAATAGAGATCATAATGAAGAAGAAAGGAGGAGAAGAGGGAATGATGGTGTTCCTAGACAAAACCGAATTGATGGTATTAAACTCAACATTCCTCCATTTAAAGGAAAGAATGATCCGGAGGCCTACTTGGAGTGGGAGATGAAAATAGAGCATGTTTTCTCATGCAACAACTATGAGGAGGACCAGAAGGTGAAGCTTGCCGCCACGGAGTTTTCCGACTATGCTCTTGTGTGGTGGAACAAGCTACAAAAGGAGAGAGCAAGAAATGAAGAGCCAATGGTTGATACATGGACGGAGATGAAAAAGATCATGAGGAAGCGATATGTGCCGGCTAGTTACTCAAGGGACTTGAAATTCAAGCTCCAAAAACTAACCCAAGGCAACAAGGGGGTTGAGGAGTATTTCAAGGAAATGGATGTGCTCATGATTCAAGCAAATATTGAAGAAGATGAGGAGGTAACTATGGCTCGATTTCTTAATGGTTTGACTAATGATATCCGTGATATTGTTGAGCTGCAGGAGTTTGTTGAAATGGATGATTTGCTTCACAAAGCAATCCAAGTAGAGCAACAATTAAAAAGGAAAGGAGTGGCTAAGAGGAGTTTTACCAACTTTGGTTCTTCTAGTTGGAAAGACAAAGGTAAGAAAGATGGGGTTGCTACTTCTAGTAGTTCCTCACCTATCCCATCAAAAACTCGCTCAAAGTCCCAAGAGGAACCCTTTAAAAGGAGTAGAGATGTGAAGTGTTTCAAGTGCCAAGGCCTAGGACACTATGCTTATGAGTGCCCTAACAAAAGGTCCATGGTTCTTAGAGATGGAGAATATATAAGTGAGTCTGATGTTGAAGAAGAAGAGGAGAGTGAGTACGTAGAGGAAGAGGAGACTCCAGAGGGAGATTTGTTGATGATTAGGCGGTTACTTGGTGGTCAATTGAAGCATGAGGAGGAGAGCCAAAGAGAAAACATCTTTCACACTAGATGTTTAATCAATGGCAAGGTGTGCATGGTGATCATTGATGGAGGTAGTTGCACCAATGTGGCCAGTGCTAGATTAGTGTCAAAGCTAAATTTAGCTACTAAACCACATCCTAGGCCATACAAACTTCAATGGCTTAGTAAGGATGGGGAGGTGCAAGTGAGGCAGCAAGTTGAAGTGGACGTTTCCATTGGGAAATACAATGATAAGGTACTTTGTGATGTTGTTCCTATGGAGGCCAGTCACTTACTTTTGGGGAGACCTTGGCAATTTGATAAAAGAGCCAATCATGACGGTTACACCAACAAGATCTCTTTCATGCACCAAGACAAAAAGATTGTGCTCAAGCCATTGAGTCCACAAGAAGTGTGTGAGGATCAAAAGAAAATGAGAGAAAAACTTCTTCAAGAGAAAAGAAAAAAAGAAAAAGTGAGCAAAACACTTGAGAGTGAGAAAAAGAGGGAAACACTTGAGAGGAAAAAGAGTGAACAAAAGAAGAGTGAAACACTTGAAGTGAGGGAGAGTTATTTAGCCACAAAAAGTGAGGTCAAGAGGTTGTTTCGTGCTAAACAGTCACTATATATCTTGTGTTGCAAAAATCAGATTTTGACCACTAACACTTTTGATGATTTTGAAGTGCCTTCTAGAGTTAAAACTCGTTTGCAGGATTTTCAAGACATGTTTCCACCAAATGTGCCAAATGGACTACCACCTTTGAGGGGAATTGAGCATCAAATTGATCTCATTCCGGGAGCTTCTTTGCCCAATAGGCCAGCCTATAGAAGTAATCCACAAGAAACCAAAGAGATTCAAAGACAAGTGGATGAACTCATTAGCAAAGGTTGGGTAAGAGATAGTATGAGTCCTTGTGCTGTCCCAGTGATTTTGGTCCCTAAAAAGGATGGGACATGGCGCATGTGTTCTGATTGTAGAGCCCTTAATAACATCACCATTAAATATAGGCATCCTATACCTAGGCTTGATGATTTGCTTGATGAATTGCATGGTGCATGTTACTTCTCTAAAATCGATTTAAAAAGTGGATACAATCAAATTAGGGATTAGAGAAGGGGATGAATGGAAAACTGCTTTTAAAACAAAATATGGTTTGTATGAATGGTTGGTTATGCCTTTTGGCCTAACTAACGCTCCTAGCACTTTCATGAGACTAATGAACCATATCTTGAGAGAGTTCATAGGAAAGTTCGTTGTGGTGTACTTTGATGATATTCTTATCTATAGCA